>NC_071353.1:119950638-120230638 GCF_943734655.1 Sabethes cyaneus
CGACGACATTGTCTTGCTCGCACAACGCTGAAACGATATGCAGAGCAAGTTAGATGACGTCTCCGAGAGCTCCCAGGTATTTAGCTCAATGTAGCTAAAACTAAGTCTATGGAAGTGAACATTGACAATTTCACCAACTTTACAGTAGCGGGACAACAAGTTGAGCAGGTAGACGCCTTACAATATCTTGTTAGCCAGACAACGCCCGATGGCGATGGTGGTACCAAGACTGATATAGCCGCACGGATCAGGATGGCCAGAGGTGCCTTTGTAGATTTGCGAAACATTTGGCGCTCAAACAAAATCACTCTACATACGAAAACCCGAATCTTTAATTCAAACGTTAAGTCCGTACTGCTGTATGCCTGTGAAACGTGGTGCGTCTCAGCGAAGACAACGCAAAAATTGCAGGTATGTATTAACCGGTGCCTGCGACATATCATTCGTGCCTGGTGGCCTGACAACTGGATATCCAATGAGGTGTTGACGGTGTCATCAACAGCCGATAGCCACAGAAATTCGTGAACGTAGGTGTAAGTGGATCGGACATACCTTGAGGAAAGAAACGAACGAGGTCTGAGAGAAGCACTCGACTGGAATCCTCAAGGACAGCGTAGAAGAGGCAGATCCAGAGGCTCATGGCGACGCAGCTTAGCAAAAGACACCCGGGCTGTAGACGAGAATCTGCTCTGGTGACAGGTAAAAGCCATGGCGGGTAACCGTCAGCAGTGGAAATCTTTGATTTCATCCCTTTGTTCTGCCGGACCGGTGGACATGGATACATAAGTAAAGTAAGTCTGCCGGAAGTCGGTTCTTTCCCGAGGCTCTATTAGTCATCAGCAGACCAATTTCTTACGGAATTCTCCGAGATCGAAAGCCGGCACGCTGTTATCGTTCGTAGACACTCCTCGGTTTACCATTCCGTTCCCTTTCATAATATAACCATTGAGATGCCCATCGAAAATCTGCTTTCAACTCTCAACCACTTCGAACTTGTTTGTGAACAGGTTTCCCTCCTCGTCCCTACACATATAAAGTCTTCGTGCACATCCTTTACGAGTTTGGAACACCTTATCATAGAATTTACGAATTTCATAAGCCCGGAATAGTTGTTCCAACTCCTCACAATCTCTATCCTTCTTCTGGCGCTTTTTCCACCTCAGGATCGTGGTCAATTGATTTCGCACTCGCGTCGCTACTTGGCCAAATTCGTGGGTATGCTTAGATAGTTTTTCAGCCTTTCAGCTAGAAATTTTGCAGCCTCCCGCGGAATGGTAGTCCGAAGTACCTTCTTCCCCCGCAAAGATATCCACAAGGCCACCTGGAGATCACCAGACCAACGAATAGAAAACCAAATTGACCATATTCTAATCGACGGTAAATTCTTCTCTGATGTTATAAACGTTCGCACCTACCGCAGTGCGAATATAGATTCGGATCATTTCCTAGTTGCAGTTTGCATGCGCTCAAAACTCTCGACGGTGCATAACACGCGTCGAAGTCGTACTCCGCGACCCAACATCGAGCAGCTACGAGTCACCGGAGTTGCCCAGGAATACGCGCGGCAACTGGAAGCAGCGCTACCAACGGAATTTGGCGCAGCAACTCTTGAAGATGGTTGGAAAGGCATTAAGACCGCCATCGGTAGCACTGCACTAGCGGCACTAGGTACAATGAATCCGAACCGAAGAAACGATTGGTTCGACGGCGAATGCGAGCAATTAGTGCAGGAGAAGAATACAGCACGTGCGAGGATGCTGCAACACCATACGAGGGCGAATGTGGATCGATATAAACAAGCACGGAACAGGCAAAACTCGGTCTTCCGGAGGAAAAAGCGCCAACAGGAAGATCGGGATCGCGAGGCGATGGAAGAACTGTACCGTGCTAACGATAAACGGAGGTTCTACGAGAAGTTTAACCGCTCGCGCAAAGGCCATGTGCCGCAGGCCGATATGTGTCGAGACTCAGACGGTAATCTTCTCACGAACGAACGTGAGGTGATCGAGAGGTGGAAGCAGTATTATGACGAGCACCTTAACAGCGATGTAGCTGAACATGGAGGTGACGATATGGCAATAGATCTTGGAGCACGTGCAGAAGACGACAGAATACCAGCCCCTGACCTCCAGGAGGTAGCAGAAGAGATCGGTCGGCTGAAAAACAATAAAGCGGCTGGGGCTGATCAGCTACCCGGTGAGCTGCTGAAATACGGTGGTGACGCACTGGCTAGGGCGCTGCACTGGGTCATTGTCAAGATTTGAGAGGATGAGCTACTACCGGAGGAGTGGACGGAAGGCATCGTGTGTCCGATCTACAAAAAGGGCGACAAGTTGGATTGTTGCAATTACCGCGCAATCACACTGTTGAACGCCGCCTACAAGGTACTCTCCCAACTTTTATGTCGTCGACTATCACCATTTGCAAAGGAGTTCGTGGGGCAGTACAAAGCGGGATTCATGGGTGCCCGTGCCACCACGGATCAGATTTTCGCACATCGGCAAGCGGTGCAGAAATGTCGCGCATATAACGTGCCCACGCATCATTTATTCATCGGCTTCAAATCGGCGTATGATACGATCGATCGAGATCAGCTATGGCAGATTATGCACTACTGCGGATTTCCGGATAAACTAACGCGATTGGTCAAGGCGACGATGGCTCGAGTAATGTGTGTTGTTCGAGCATCAGGGGCAGTCTCGAGTCCCTTTGAATCTCGAGGAGGGTTACGGCAAGGTGAAGGTCTTTCATGATTGCTGTTCAACATCGCTTTGGAAGGTGCGATAAGAAGAGCGGGGATAAACACGTGTGGCACGATATTCACGAAGTTCGTCCAGCTTCTTGGTTTCGCTGACGACGTTGACACGTACCTTTGAGAGGATGGCGGAAACGTACATCGGACTGAAAGCTGAAGCCAAACGGATAGGACTTGTCATTAATGTATCGAAAACAAAATACATGAAAGGAAGAGGTTCTAAAGAAGTGAATGCTGACCTCCCTCCCCGGATTCATTTAGACGGTGATGAAATCGAAGTGGTAGAAGAGTTCGTGTATCTGGGCTCACTGGTTACCGCAGACAACGACACCAGCAGAGAAATACAAAGACGCATTATGGCAGGAAATCGTGCCTACTTTGGACTCCGTAGGACGCTGCGATCGAACAAAATTCGCCACCGCACGAAGTTAACAATCTACAAGACGCTGATTAGACCGGTAGTCCTTTACGGCCATGAGACATGGACTATGCTCGTGGAGGACCAACGCGCCCTGAGTGTTTTCGAACGGAAGGTGTTGCGCACCATCTGCGGCGGAGTGCAGATGGAAGACGGAACGTGGAGGAGGCGAATGAACCATGAATTGCATCAGCTGCTTAGGGAACCACCCATCGCTGCCACCGCAAAAATCGGTCGCCTGCGATGGGCTGGGCATGTCGTGAGGAGTCGGACGACTGCCCGGTTAAAAAAGTTCTCAATAACGATCCGACTGGAACGAGACGGCGGGGCGCGCAGCGAGCAAGATGGATCGATCAAGTGGAAGGCGACCTGCGGACCCTACGTAGACTACGTGGCTGGCGAATTGCGGTCATGGACCGAGTAGAATGGAGACGACTTCTTCGTACAGCAGAGGAAACCACGGCCTGGAGCTGATTAAGTAAGTAAGTAAGATAGTTTTTCCAAGCTCTTTTTTTCCTCTCCACCGCTTGTTGGCATTTCCCGTCAAACCAGTCATTTCGTGCGCTAGAGCTTTTCTCACCTAGAAACCGCGATAGCGGCCTCGTTGACAGCCGAGCGTATCATATTCCATCCATTTTCGAGGGCCAAACTTTAATTGTCGAATATTATTTGCTTATTTAGATCACGGTGACACTAATATTATTAGAACTTGTTGATTCTTTTTGGTGAAAACCAAAAACTGTTGATTTGTTGTGACGTTTCTGCCTACTGTTTTCTTTCGGCCATCATCAGACGTAATAACGCGTCAATTCTGCATCATCATAATTGGTTGTGAGTGATGATTTTACCCTTTTCAAGATAGTGCACGAATACTATGTCATGTGCATCCCAAAATACGGAGGCCATAACCTTTCCGGCCCATTTTTGCGTTTTTGGATACTTCGGAGCACTTTGGCCCGGTAAAACCCACTGTTTTGCCTGTTTGCGTTGACTGCGTGTAGTAATGGATCCAGGTTTACTCCATGGTTATGAATCGGTCGGGTGGTCAAAAACTCGGTCGGCTTTCGCGAAAATAATGCCAAATTCTGCTGGGAAGTCGTCACACGAATTCGTTTTTGGTCCACTGTGAGCAAACGCAGCACCCACCGCGCGCAAAGCTTCTGCGTGCCCAAAACTGAATGCACGATATTGCCCACGCGTTCCAATGACATGCCTACAGCATTAGCTACCTCTCTTAATTTCACTATGGGATCATTCAACATTCACGGATTTTTTCGACGTTTTCTGGTGTAGTGACCTCTTTTGGGCGCCCAGATCGTGCAGCATAAACTGTGTTCGTACGGCCACAACGAAACTCGGTAAACCACTTATGAATCGTTCCAATCGACGGTGCAGAGTCCGGGTAATACTTATCCAGCTTGGCCTTGGTCTCGGATATCGTTTCCTTGCGCAGATAGTAGTGTTTGATCAAAACTAGAAGCTCAGAGTTTTCCATGTTAAAAAAAAACTCGGAGGTTAGTCGATTCTCAGTGCTGTAAATTGTAAATGCGTAAACCTAAATGGCTGAAGTTTTGACAGGCGTCATTTGAAGGATCAAGCTCGACAAAAATGGTTTACATTAGTGAATAGTAATACCATGTCTTAGAATTTTCAGGTACTTATCAGACTGCCTAGTAAATCTGAACCAGACACGGTAACGAGTAGAATTATACGGCATCGACGAGGATGCCTAGTAGCTCCAACGCAACGTGCGGCTTTCGACGGAAATTGCGCATCTAGTGTCCTAAGCCGGAGGTTCACCAATGAGTAGTTGAGTACTGTTCTGATCCAGGAGCCATGAATTAACGATACCATGATCCTCGGTCTATTCGGCGCTAATGGTAAGTTGATCTATTGCAATACACAGTCCAAGCCGAGGACTGCCATACTGTTAAATAAGAGAATAACATTTTCTCCAATTACAGAATTCATCCAACGCGACGTCGTTGCCATTACGGTGGTAGTCCCGACGACTAGAGGGAAGCAGGAGATAGTCGTTGCGTCCGCCTACTTTCCACAGGGACAAGGACGAAATACCACCGCCCGAGGTTGCTGAACTTGTGCGGTACTGCAGGGCAGTCAACAAGCCGTACGTGATAGGCTGCGACGCAAATGCGCACCACACGATATGGGGCAGCTCGGACACAAATAATAGGGGTGAGTACCTACTTGAATATCTTACTTCTAACGATGTCAATGTAATCAATGTAGGGAATGACCCCACCTTTATAAACGCTATCAGACAAGAGGTCCTAGTCCTTACTCTATGTAGCGCCTCTATAACTGAGAAAGTCAAAAATTGGCATGTCTCTGAGGAACCAAGTTTATCAGACCACAGACATATCATTTTCGACATCGAGGCTAATCCTCTAAAGAAAGAACCAATTGGAGTTCCTTTAGGGATCTTCTGATTGCCTAACATAATTCCTGTCACAATAATATACGAACTCCAGTTGAGCTGGATATCGCCGCTAGTGACCTGCAATGTAGGGCCACAGACGCGTATAACACAAATTGTCCCGTAAACACGCAAACAGTTTGCCGTGATGTGCCCTGGTGGAATCAGACGCTTAGCAATCTCCGTCGGAAGGCTAGGCGTCTGTTCAACAGGGCCAAAATCACGTCTAACTGGGAAGACTACAGAGCTTCCCTCACCAAATACAACGCTGAGCTACGCAAAGCCAAAAGGAAATCATGAGTTAAATTTTGCGAAATCATTCAAACTCTGCCAGAGGCGACGCGTCTGCAGAAAGCGATGTCCAAGGACCACTGCAATGGTCTAGGGCAATTAAAAAAAGAGGATGGGAGTCTCACTGTTACCACCAGGGAAACTCTGGAAGTTCTGCTGAACACGCACTTCCCTGGTTCGACAGTGACCACTGGACAAGACATAGGCGGGCAACAGTGGAATGGGTCATTACACAATGTGCCAAATGATTCGGTTCTACTTGCACGCCGATTGTTTACGGAGGCTTCGATCAATTGGGCACTCAGCTTTTTTGAACCAATGAAATCTCCAGATCTGGATGGTATTCTACCCATTTTCTTACAAAAAACGGACGGTGTTATAATGTCCGAGCTCATCAACCTCTTTCGAGCCAGTTTCACTTTGGGGTATATCCCGAAGAACTGGCGGAAAGTAAGGGTGGTGTTCCTACCTAAAGCTGGCAAAAAAGACAAAACCATGCCTCAGGCTTTCAGACCGATACGTCTGACTTTAACGCTTCTTAAGCTGATGGAGAAAATCACGCATAACTATATGCGCAATGAGTTTTTGAAAAACTCTCCGTTACATGTAAATCAACATGCATACCAACACGGTAAATCTACGGAAACCGCACTGCACTGCTTAGTGACGTTAATTGAGAAATCGCTCAATTATCAAGAGACGGCCTTTTGTGCTTTTCTTGATATTGAAGGCGCTTTCGATAACACGTCCTTCGCGTCAATCAATACGGCTCTCTGTCAAAAGAGAATCGACCACACTACAATGAGCTGGATTCAAGCAATGCTCTCGAGCAGACAAATTACAGCATCATGGGGAGATACGTCGGTCACAATTTCGGTGATCAAAGGATGTCCACAGGGAGGAGTTCTCTCCCCCCTACTCTGGTCACTGGTGGCCGACGCATTCCTTCACAAGCTATCACAGCTTGGTTATGAGACCGTTGCTTACGCCGACGACGTTGTTCTTATCGTCAGAGGAAAGTTTGACGCAGTATTGTCAAGTCGCTTGCAAAGAGCTCTAAACACCACCATGTTATGGTGCTCACAAGAGGGACTTAATGTTAAGCCCACCAAAACAGTCGTTATACCATTCACTAGGCAAAGGAAACATACCATTACTCCCCCTATACTGAATGGTGTTAGACTGGGCTTCAGTAATGAAGTCAAACACGTCGGAATAATTCTCGATAACAAACTGAACTGGGCTGCCCACCTAGATTATGCTGTTAAGAAAGCAACTTCGGCTATCTGGGCTTGCAGCTCACTATTTGGTAAAACCTGGGGATTGAAACCTCAACTAGTCTTTTGGTCATATACTACTATTGCACAGCCTAGAATAACCTATGCTGCAGTCGTATGGTGGCCAAAGGTGAATGAGGTGACAGCCCAAGCCAAACTAAACAAATTTCAGCGCCTGGCCTGTCTTACAGTTACCAGTGCCATGCGTACAACACCTACTGCAGCCATGGAGGCAATGCTATGCTTACTGCCTTTGCATGAAGCAGAGCTCGGCGCACTACGGTTGCAAAGAAGTAAAACTATTCTCGAGGGTGACCAAATCGGCCATCTTCGCATACTTCGGGAACGAAAGTACAGGCATGCGAAAATCGGTATCTTCACGGACAGCCAAGCAGCACTACTGGCACTCAAGTCCGCCAAATGCGTGTCCAAATTAGTTTGAGAGTGCAGCACAGCATTGAGGGAGCTCTCCCGCCAAAACAAAGTTTTATTACTTTGGGTGCCCGGTCACTGCGGAATCGAGGGCAATGAATTTGCTGACAACCTAGCAAGACAAGGATCAGCTCAGCAATTTATTGGTCCTGAACCGTTTCTGGGTACCTCCACATCAGCCGTGAATAGCATCCCGTTGGAATCAAACACAGTGTTGTAGACAAGCCAAACAGTTTATCTACCCAAACCCTGCAGTAGCTAGAAAACTACTCCATTGAACTCGTAGTGAACTACACACAATCACGGGACTCCTAACAGGACACAGGTGATATCACCGCTCTTAATCATTTAAAGAATATCGGCAAGGTATCATCCGACACCTGCCGCTTTTGTAACTCTGAACTTGAAAGTTCAGCGCATCTGCTCTGCTATTGCGGAGCTCTTCCATTATCAAGGCACAACTTTTTAGGAAGTTTCCTTCTTACTCCATATCAGGGATGGTGCCTAAATCCCCTAAATCCCGGCCTTTTCTGTATGCGTTGTAGCTGTGACCGAATAGATGCACAGAAGTAATTTCGTCGTTAAGCCTGTTTTCTTCATACTCGTTGTATATTATCGCGACAGAAAAATCGGTCATTCGGGTTCGATCTAAATCCTCTGATATTTTGGTAGTAAATACGGAGAGATTCTGCGCGTGTCGAAGGGACTTCGATGTTCTCACTCGAGTCTGGTGAAGCGAACCAATTGGATACTTGGCAGGTTGTTGCTCTCTATTTGTAAGTATATGTAATATATATGAATATGTCAGTGTAACATTGAGACTCAGGTGATATCATAGCGTGCATCACACTAGAATAATAAGTTAGTAAGTTAGTAGGCCGAAAAAACTCGCCGCAAATTCTAGATTTATTGAAACTATGACTCAAAATAAAGGCGTTCCCGCCTCTTTCTAAATTCTCAATATAGGGTATGTTGCTACATCGTCGTAATTGCCTATTTCCGTCCTATCCAACACAAATTATTTGAAATATCAGCATTTTTATGACACACAATGCAAAACTAGTTATTCCCGAATATTTTAGTTTGTTGTCTATCATTCGCGATCAATCAAAGTGAGCTGAGATCTATTTAAATGCTTTTTATCATTAAAGAAGTCCTACCAGCCCAATTTCCTACGTTTTTTCGTGCGACGAAGAAGACAATGTGGACTAATCGTTTTAATTTCTGTCATTCATAAATGAAAATAACTCACGCAAAGCATTGTCGTTATTCTACAGCCAGAAAAACTTGCCTGACCTACAGAAATTTTGCAGATTAACATTTGTCATGCCGTCCTACACAAATACATGCGCGTTAGCTTCGTAAACATTGTTGTGGTTTTTAGTTCAGACGATGAAAAATTTTAATGGACGGATTTTAAAACGGTACGACGAATTTTAGAAATAAAGTCAGTTGCGTAATTTCAATAATATGCTTTAATAGTCGCTTTTCAGTGATTTCAAAGTTCACGGATCGGAAGGTAAGTGTGTTTTAGTTAAATCAGCACAAGAACTTTTGGAGTATTCATTAAATCCATCCAGCAAATGATGAAAACTAGAATGGCTTTACTTATTACGACGGGAATTAGAAAAAGACCCTACTTAGATATTCAGTGAATGTGCAAACAATTTGTTACGTAAAATTTCCAAATAATAAATAAACTGTATGGTAAATGTGTCGAAATGGCATAGTTTTTCCAAAATTGCAAAGTTATTCAACACGAAAGCAATTTTATTATCGCAAATATGTATCATTAAACAGAAATAATAATTGATCAAACAGTATACTGAAAACTCGAGGATTGCGTCATAAAACGTTGCGTTTGCAGGAAAAAATCGAACAATACAAATTTCAACCAGCTTTTACACGTCGATTGCAACCTTGTCTCGTACAGTCAAAATATTTATTGTCAAGTCGAGCATATTGTGGCAAAGTATTTATTTTCGCTTGTCATGTTATTATGTTATGTCACACAAAGTGAAGTGTGTGGCTGAGCTGCTAGACTCTAATGGGTCCTAACCGACACAAGTGACACTACCAGCAGCGGCGAGCGCGGGACAGCCGAGGACAGCACGGTACCGTACAACCGACGAAAATCCATCAGCAGGCCATACTCTTGAAACTGTTGAACAGTGTGAAATGGAACGTGGAAATGTGGGAAAAATGTGTGTACTTATTAGGGGGTTGAGTTGAGGGTGAGCTGGGTTCTACAACAATGGACATTTAGCCTAAAGCGATGACGACGCGTTCCGAACCCGGACGAGGGCACAACGGGACGAGTGAGTGGCTGCCTGCCACAATTAGATGTCAATTGCTTTCTCGTTCGCCGTGCCGTGCTGCGAAGTGCGGTGAGTGAGAAACAGTATTTTTGCAGTTCTTTATAGTTTTCTAGGGTCGCGCTTCACAATGGATGTGGATCACACGAGACAATCAACAAAGGCGACGATTAGGCTCGGCTGGCCAGACCTTGTACGGAAAATGCCCTGTTCTCGTGCTTTGCTCGCTATCACCAGTAGTATAGTACAGTGGGATCACAATTCACAGCCGTAACCGAACAAAAGGACTTTGAATGCATCGTCAGCCTTGGAAGTGGGCTGATTTTTATCGCCTTTTTATAGGTGCCGAACGAAAATAAAATGCGAAAAAAAAATCTGTATCGAATTGTTGAAATTTGATTAGTGGACTGATGGTTTAACTTGACACTGTTTTGTGTTGCTAAATTGCTTCAATTATTTAATTTTGTGAGCAATGAAATTGGACACGCTTTGGAAAAAGAAGGTGTCTCGTTGGTGGTTCACCAACGTATCGAATTTTGATTCTTAGCTGAACACCAAAAAAATTAAATATTTAATTTTCTTCCATGGGCGAATCACGACAGTGTCATTACACAAATTGATCGGCCATTTTTATCATCCTCCATATTGGCACCATCCAGCTGCGGGTGCAGCTGGCCACGAGCCGCTCTCTAATAAGTCGACCGCGTTCAAAGTGCTTACCACGGGATCCACTTTAGCATTAAACATCGAGTAAATCAATTCGTTTGTGGAATACAACAAAACAGTTAAATCAAACGAATTAACTGTAATTCAGCAGGAGTGCTTTTGTTTTTGGCCGTCATGTTCACACAACAAAAAAAAGTTGCGCGGATGTGTACGCATTCATTTTGTAGCCTATTGCGGATAGAGTCTTGCTCTATCTCTCCCGTACGGCTTTCTGTCGCGGTTTTTTTCTCGTTTTTCGTTTGTGGATTTGAGGCCGCGGCCTCCGATTGAAAGCCCATCAAATGATTCGCATGCATGAAAAACAACCAAACAGCTATAACCGATAGAAACAATTCCGAAACACGAGGAGTGTCGAGTGCCGGCGTGAGCAACTCACCTATCAGATCGAAAATTTGAACTCCACACCAAAACCAAACCTCGAACGGGCGGAAATCAACGCCGAAGAACTCCGAAGTTCGTTCGCAATCTACTGGCTGCATGATATTGCCAGTTTTCTCGTCCATTGATCATCAGAACGCCAGTAATAATCAATAAGCAATATTAAAAGGCTTCAAACTATTAATTAGAGTCTGCAAACCGACCGCATGATGTTCGCCGAATGCCGCGGCATTCCGAAAAACAGACAGCGCGCGCAAATACACGGAGAAAAATAATTGTTTTAAATATTCATTGAATTGAAGCCGTTTTTGTTCCCGCCGACTTCCTCACATGGTTGTCAGAACTGGATCAGCGGTGGCGGCGCGTTTGCTTCTTCCATCCGTGGCCATTTCCGATGGACGTCGTCTATTATACCTAGCCGGGTCGGGCCGGGCCGGGCCTGGGCGGCTTGTGGGTTGTGATGAGGGCAATCATCATCATCCTCATCATCATCGTCATCGGTGGCGCTGCTGGAAAATAGCAGATTCGAGATGCAAATCGACATCGGCATCGCGCGAGTGAGGGCGGGGTGCTCTCCTGCGGCTTCTTGCCTGCTTATTGCTAGCGGTTTCCAACCACTGAATCACTGAAATTCGTCGGCATAATAATGAGTGTGCGCGCTGCAAAGCGACTATTGCGGCATCAGAAAAAGAGAGAAAAAAGGCGCTAAAAGCGATTCGGGCTAATTGATCGATCGATCCTATTTCTTTATTCGTGGTTGTTGTTTTTTTTTCATCTTGCTCGTTTGGTGCTGCTCCGATGCTAAGCGATATTCGTTTTAGTAGGTCCGAGGGAATAAATGCCGACTTCACTGTTTGTATTATTTCTAACAAAAATGCTTGTTCAATGGGACGATGCAAATTTTGAAGAATTGTAGTTCATGACATAAACTAGTTTCACGATTCACGTCTCAATTACAATTACACTTACAAGTACGGGGGGTCAATCCCGGCGTAGTGGTCAGCATTCAAGCCTCTCACGCCGAGGACCCGGGTTCAAATCTCAATCCCGCAGAAGTCACGAATGACCTAAGCTGTTAAAGTGACTATTCTACTGTATTCCCGCAGCTTTATTCCTTCCAACGAACTTAAAAAATAAAAATTGGAGCACTCTCTAGTCTCATCAGCATGATCAGCAGCAGCATAGAGCTGGGGTGGCTCGTGCTAGTTCGAGCACTCTTCTCCATTCAACTCGGTCTTGGGCCACTCATCACCAATTTCCCAGTCGTTTCACAAGTCGCAAATCACTTTCGATCTGGTCAAGCCATTTTACACGTTGAGCCCCCCTCATTCTGGTTCTTTGCCAGTGGAAATGTAGAAGAGAACTGTTTTCGTCGTACTTTCGACCAGCATGGCTGGCAAAGGGTGAACATGTGCATTCCATAACCTCTGTTCATTAACTCCTATTCCTACCTCCACGAGGTGCCGGCTGGGGTACGCAACTTCGGTTGTCGTATGCTAACAGGAAAGGGGGCACAGTGGCTCCCGCCCACTAAGATGGCAGCCCCATCAGCGGGATAAGGACCTTAGGTTAACAACCTACTGTACCAGAACATACAAAAAGTTACCGAAAATGAGATAAGAAATCTCTCTGGATTATTGGCAACGACCTTTAGCATGAAAACACGGACACGAATCGGAACATGGAATATACTGACCCTTGCCCAGTAGGGCAAGCTGGCTCAACTCGCAAGGGAAGCTAGCCGCCTGAGGCTGAGCGAGGTCCGCTGGCCGGGTACTGGCGAACACAGGACATCATCCGGGCAAGTCTTGCTCTACTCTGGCATACGAGGTGATAATGCTACTCGAGAAAGAGGAGTTGGATTCCTACTGAGCCCAGGGGCACATGCGGCCCTGATGAAGTGGGAACCAATAAATGAGCGAATAATCGTTGCCAGATTCAGAACACGGGTTAGGAACCTTACGGCAATCCAGTGCTATGCGCCAACAGATGCTGCCGACCTGCAGGAGAAAGAGAGTTTTTACAGCCAACTGAACAGCGTGTTTGAGAAAATCCCGAAGGGGGACATCCAAATTCACATGGGCAACTTCAACGCGAAGATTGGCTCAAACAACGCGGACCTTGAACGCGTCATGGGACGCCATGGCCTAGGAGAGATGAGCGAAAACGGGGAGCTGTTTACAGAATTCTGTGGTAATAACGACATGGTCATTGGTGGATCGCTCTTCCCCATAGACCAGTACATAAAGTCACGTGGGTTTCCCGCGACGGCCGAATAGAAAACCAAATCGACCACATCTGCATCAGCCTGAAATGGAGAAGGAGCCTTCTTGATGGACGCAACAAACGCAGCGCTGACATTGCATCCGACCATCATCTAGTTATCGCTGAAATACGTCTGCGCGTCGCACGTGTCCAACGACGGGAGGAGAAAGTTGTGTGCCGCTACGACGTCTGCCGATTGGAGAATCCTGAGGTGAAAAGGGCCTTTGTTGAACAACTTGAATCTCGAGCCTCGGAGTTGCCACCTGGTGGAACCGTCGAAGAGCAATGGACCGCCATCAAGAACGCCTTCATCACGACCAGTGATGAAACCTCGGCAAAGCGCGCAGTGGGCGGAGGGAGTGGATATCGGATGAAACTTGGAGGAAGATCGACGAGCGGAGAGAGGCGAATGCCGGCATTGAGCGAGCGCGGACCAGATCGGCTAAGACAGCTGCCCGTCAACGATACGCCGAACTGGAGAGGGCTAAACGTGCTTGTAGGCGTGACAAGAGAGCCTGGACTAACTCCCTAGCCGAACAAGGAGAAACCGCCGCCGCCAATGGTGATATCCGTTTGTTGTACGATATTTCTCGCCGCCTTAGTGGTGCCAGGATGAATACAAAGATTCCGCTAAAGGACAGAGTTGGTCAGCTATTGACTGACCGTACAGAACAGCTTAAGCGATGGACTGAACATTTTGAACAACTCTTCCGAGTTTCAAATGTCAGAGACCAACAAAACGAGCAGCGTACGACGCCTACAGTTCGTCGAATAAATCGCGTGAACTCGGAGGCGCCATCGCTGAATGAAATTGTAGCAGCCATCAAGAGTACGAAATCCAATAGAGCGCCAGGGATAGATCGTATTTCAGCCGAAATGCTCAAAGCTGATCCATCTTTGTCAGCCCAGACGATGCATCAGCTTTTCAGCAATATTTGGGAAACCGCAACTTTTTCGGTGGACTGGATGCAGGGCATATTGGTCAAAGTCCCTAACAAAGGAGACCTAACGGAATGCGGTAACTGGCGTGGCATCACGTTGCTCTGTATTACTCTCAAAGTACTCTGTAAGGTAATCCTCAACCGGATCCAGGAGAAGATCGACGCTACTCTCCGGCGGCAAAAAGCTGGATGCCGTGCTGGCCGATCATGTGTAGACCATATCACTATGCTCCGCATTATATTGGAGCAGATCAACGAATTCCAGGACTCTCTTCTGCTGGTGTTCGTTGACTTCGAAAAGGCGTTCGACCGACTCAATCACGAAAACATCTTAGGCGTAGAGGAGTTCCAGATAAGCTAGTCCATCTCATCGAGGCTCAGTATGAGGCGTTCTCGTGCAAGGTTTTGCACGACGGCGTCTTGTCCGACCCCATAAGGGTTACTGCTGGCGTGAAACAGGGCTGCATTTTATCACCGCTTCTGTTTTTCATCGTTATGGATGAGATATTACTTGGAGCAATTGACCAAATCGAGGATTGGCTTGGAATTCTCTAACGATGGAGCAGCTAAATGACCTCGACCTAGCCGACGACATTGTCTGCCGATGCCGAAACGATATGCAAAGCAAGTTAGGCAGCAGGTCTCACAGTCAATGTAGCGAAAACTAAGTCTATGGTAGTGAACACTGAAAATTCCTCCAACTTCACAGTAGCGGGACAACAAGTTGAGCAGGTAGACGCCTTTCAATATCTTGGTAGCCAAACAACGCCCGATGGTGGTACCAAGACTGATATAGCCACATGGATCAGGAAGGCCAGGGGTGCCTTTGCAGGTCTGCGAAACATTTGGCGCTCAAACCAGATCACTCTATGTACGAAACCCCGAATCTTTAATTCAAACGTTAAATCCGTACTGCTGTATGCCTGCGAAACGTGCGTCTCAGCGGAGACAACGCAAAAACTGCAGGTATTCATTAACCGGTGCCTGCGATACATTATTCGTGCCTGGTGGCCTGATAATTGGATATCCAATGAGGAACTCCATCGTCGGTGTCATCAACGGCCGATAGCCACAGAAATTCGTGAACGTAGGTGGAAGTGGATCGGATACACCTTGAGGAAAGAAGCGAACGAGGTTTGCAGAGCAGCACTCGACTGGAATCCACAAGGACAGCGTAGAAGAGGCAGACCCAGAGGCTCATGGCGACGTAGCTTAGCCAACGACATCCGGGCTGTAGACCAGAACCTGTCCTGGCGACAGGTAAAAGCCATGGCGGGTAACCGTCAGCAGTGGAGATCTCTGATTTCATCCCTTTGTTCTGCCGGACCGGCGGACATGGACACATAAGTAAGTAAGTAAATTTCAACCGGCATCCTTACTGCGTGTCCGGCCCACTGTAGCCTACCAACTACCGGCTACGTGGTCTGTTACACCGATGGTTCCTTGTGCGAAGGTCACGCGGGTGCTGGGGTTTACTGCCGTAACCTGGCATTGGAGGAATCCTATTCGTTGGGTAGTTACTGCACCGTTTTTCAAGCTGAAATCTTTACAATTATGTGCGGAGCTCAGTTTGCACTTCAGAAAGAACTGATAGGCAAAATTGTCCATTTCTGTTCTGATAGTCAAGCCGCTATAAAATCCCTTTGTGCGGCTAATTTTAAATCTAAAACAGTCATCGCCTGCCACACTCAATTAGAAGAACTAAGCATTCTAAATGCCGTTCATCTGATTTGGGTCCCTGGTCATTCTCACCGGAAATGAATGGGCTGATCTGGAGCAGAAAAGCTGGTATACCTCCCGCTGGTAGCGGGTATACTTACTATTGATAAGTTACCTACCAAGGATTGCAGCATCCCCTCGGCGGTACGAAAATCTCTCAGTATGTATGTGTTTGTGTTTGTCCAAATCCTTCATTCACCCCTTCATATTCCTCCTGGTTTTTATTCCTTCCCGTTCTCATCAAGTAAATAATGATACGGGATGAGATGGGCAAGGCACAAATCTTCACATGATTGTGAGGAACGTGCTGCTCGAGCCAAAGATGCTGATACCTGATACCTGATACCCCTCGTAAAGAGGGGAGGGGTCTCAATTTACCATAGAATAAATTCTTGTCTCCAAAAACACCCACATGCCAAATTTGGTTCCATTTGCTTGATTAGTTCTCGAGTTCTGCAGAAATTTTTGTTTCATTTATATGGGAGCCCCCCCCCCCCCTCTTTTAGTGGGGGGAGGGGTCTCTAACCATCATAATAACCTTCCCTGGTCCCAAAAACCCCTACATGCAAACATACAGACAGTCAGGTATAGATACACTATGCACATGAAAAGAACATTCAAAACAGTCTAAAACTACTCAAACATGCCATTAATTTCTCGTTTGTTTGAGAAACTCCAAATATCCATCATCTTTAAAGTATTGTAATTTGAGCTAGGATCATTATTTTTAGCAAACGATAAATCTACATAATATATTTTAGCTATTGTCATAGAACCATACCAAAAAAAATACAAAGATTGGTTCATAATTTAGAGAAAAATCAGAGGGGTTGTGTACAAGACACGACCGCATATATAGGTGACGCAGGACTACGTAAGTCTCTTTGTAGTGATAGTGGCATGTATTCATGCTTGTACTCATTCGATTCTTCATGTATACATGCTATATGCAACATATATACATGCTACATGCGTTGTAAGTAACATTTATCAAAGTAGTAACATTGCATACGTTCAATTCTCAAAATATTGTGCATTTGAAAACAATTTAACAAATCCAAGAACACAAACTATTGCTTTCCTCCTACCTTACTGAAATTAAAGATTGTTTTTATTACCCATGGTTCCCCACGTTGAAGGGATTTTACCAATTCAATCCTATTTTATCAACAGCACATCTTTTCACTACACTTCTAATGAAACGGCAAGCATGCGTATTCATACAGAGTCGTATTATAACCGAACACTACAGCTGTAGCACATTTTTCCAACACAGATATCAAATTCGCTGAGGTTTAATCGTCTTGCAGTAAAGAATTTGCGATCTGTTTGGACAACGAACTTGTCATTTTTTCTAGCACACTTCCCTAACACAGACATCAAATTGGACTAGGTTTAATCGCATTCGTAAGAAATCTGTTGGCACGAGAGGGCTTTGTCACTCTTTCTGGCGTACTTCCCAAGCAAGGACATCAAAATGGTCTAGGTTGAACCGCGGTGTTAAGAAATCTTGTTGAAATGAGGAAGCTTTGTCACTTGTTTTGGCTTACTTTCCAAGCACAGATATCAAAATGGTATAGGTTTAGATCATCGCATAGAATCTTCCAACCAATCTTGAAGCGAGAATTCTGGTAAAACATAGGTTCATTATTTTCAATTTTTCAATAGTTCAACATCAAGAATCCATACTTTTCTTCATTTGAGTCAATTCTTAGAAGATTTTCCGATCGATTGGTGTAAGAATATTGAAAATCGATCGGAAAACCGCTGAGCTATTAGCGCTCAAAACCTTTCATTTTTCGTGACGCTCGCATTTTTCGATTTTTTGGAATGACACCCTATCTCAAAACTTGCCGTAAGACGTAGTCCTACGTCAAAAAGCAGTTTTTTGTTGTTTTCCAACAATTGTGTCGAGTGAACTTGTGGGGTTTCTCAAACAAACGTTTCATTTGTGCATGTGACGTGACGCAGCAATTCTCAAAGCTAGGAAAATCAGCGACTGTCTCATCCGAGAGTAATTTCATAACGTTTCATTTGCTGCTTTGCATCAGTTATTTGCTTGAAATTCTTTACAAAGTTTCAATTGTATTTCTGTCTAGTGTATGTTGCTGCTTCGTCGTAATTGCCTGTTCCCATCCTATCCTAACAAATATTATTAAAAATATCAGCATTTTTATGACACACAATGCAAAACTAGTTATTCCCTAATATTTTAGTTTGTTGTCTATCATACGCGATCAATCAAAGTGAGCTGAGATCTATTTAAATGCTTTTTATCATTAAAGAAGTCCTACCAGCCAAATTTCCTACGTTTTTTCGTGCGACGAAGGAGAATATGTCGACTAATCGTTTTAATTTCCGTCATTCATAAATGAAAATAACGCACGCAAGGCATTGTCGTTACTCTACAGCCAGGAAAACTTGCCTGACCTGCAGAAATTTTACAGAATAACATCTGTCATGCCGTCCTACACAAATACATGCGCGTGAGCTTCGTAAACATGAGCTTCATAAACATCGTAATCAAGCAAATGGAACCAAATTTGGCATGTGGGAGTTTTAGAAAGTAAGATTTTTTTCCATGCTATACTGCGACCAGGGATGCCACATATAATTCTGTGTTTTTTGTTGGAAAAATCTGACAAGCTGTACGGCAAGGAAAAATATCTGTGCAAAAATCTGTCTAATGCAAAACAATGAGAGTGAAAGAGATAGAGAGTCATTTTGCTGACTGTTTCCGTCTCTTTCACTCTCATGTAAAAGCTCAAAAATCTGTTTAATCTGTGTAATTTGGCGAAAATCTGCATTCTGTGCATATAGATTCTGTACAGGAGATTTCTTTCAAATATCTGTTAAACACAGAATAATCTGTGCATGTGGCAACCCTGACTGCGACCCCTTCCCCTTCTAAGCGGGGGGGGGGGGCTTCCATACAAATGTAATACAAATTTATTCATAACTGTAGAATTAATCAAGCAAATGGAACCAAATTTGGCGGTAAGCTGTGAAAGTAAACTAGTAATACATTCACCACAATAGATCAAAGAACTGGTCGCAGTGGTCCAAGGTCCCCAACAAGGAAAAAAAATATCTTCTCGGAGGAAAAGACAGTGAATCGACGCCGATAACTTACGTGCCTGTTGCCATTCATGTCAGAAGAGCAGGATGTTCAAATGGCACGTCGTATTTGCGATGAACATGCTTTGGCTTTAATGTTATTTGTAACCAATAGCCCTTTTAAAGGCCACAAGCGAGTTAAAATAACATTATTGAACCATGTCATGCTACGGATAATCATATTTAATACAACAATCTGTGGGCCGGTCATTAATTACTATTTCAACCTCTATGATGCACACAAGTGATTTTTAAAAGAAATTTCTATGTCTCAATAGTTGCAGGCGTTGTAGTTATGTACCCCCTCCACGTATTTTCAAAGCCACCATTGCATTCAATGAAGAATTGAATCTGAATATTTCGCTCTTCTCTTTTAAACATTCACTTAAACAATGGCACTCACAGATTCTTACAAACATACATTTACCAGAAATGCAGTTTACATTAGTCTTTGATCTGTGATGATCTGATATAGTCCTACGTCACCCTTTCGTATAACCCTTAGGGCTGTATACCTTGTAGTTTTTAGTTCGGACAATGAAAAATTTTGATGGACGGATTTTAAAACAGTACGATGAATTTTAGAAATAAAATCAGTTGCGTAATTTCAATAATATGCTTTAATAATCGCTTTTCAGTGATTTCAAAGTTCACGGATCGGAAGGTAAGTGTGTTTGAGTCAAAGCAGCAGCAGAGCTTTTGGAGTATTCATTAAATCCACCTAAGAAATGATGAAAATTAGAGTGGCTTTCCTTACTACGACGGGAATTAGAAATAAACCCTAACTGTAGAGTGTCGAAAGGAACTAGTAAGATATAGAGGACGTTACTTCGTTTACTTTGATCTAGAGAAAAGAAGCCGAATCTAACCATTCCAACTGGTTAGAAATCAGTTTTATTTCGATAACACTACGACCAAGTTGATGTCCTGAAAGTAAACAAACAAACAAACAAAGCATTATCAAATCGTACCAATTTCAAAACGCCACTCCACTACAAACGACGGTTTAACAGTTATAATTTTTCGAAAATATCGCATTTAAAATTACATACGCCCTTTTTAAAAATTAGTCATACGTCGTAACATGGTTAATTGACCTGTGACAATAGAATAATTTCATTGACTGAAGACTGGTAGTTGAAATTTTCATTCAAATCACGAAGCGGCAATCGCAAATCGCGCTCTGCGGTAGCATGGCATGGAAAACGTGCGAAATTTGCTTTCGGGACGTCAAGATGCTGATGGCCGATGAGACCACAGCACCGTGTGTTAAAATTTCATACGCTTGTGCGCTTCTCTCACTTGTCGATTGGTGTAGAGCGTATCCTTGTTCTGTATTCATCAACGTAACCTCTTTCTCGGAAGTTTAGACCATTATTTTTGGGACCATTATTTTGAGCTATTATAGAAACCTTAGGTGCGCTCTGTCTGTAAAAGCTATTTTTCCAGTAACTAGCATCTTACAGACTTCCTTGAAAAATATAAATATTGTTTTCAATCAGAATATCTTCTTTCAAATTCTAAAAAATTTTTATTGCTTGCTTCTTTATAGACTTACTTGAAGAATATAAATACTATTTTCAAACAGAATATCTTCTTTCAAATTCTATTTCGATTTTTTTAATATTGGGTTTTCATTACCGTTGGGATTAAAAAACGAATAAATAATGCTTATTGGGGTAGCTCACAAAATTTAACAAAATAATTTCACTGTAAATTTTATTTTACTTTGTTTCATTTGCCTTGGGACGTTAAATTTTCTATTACATATCCCTTGAAAGCGTAGAAAACTTACTACCATCAGCGAAGCCTGTCAATAAGTGCAGACAGCCATCTAGGTTTTCAGAAAGCAGAGAAAATCTCGTATAACATGAATTTTACCTGAAATTAAATAAAAAAGAAAACTTCCAATTAAATTCTGCTATTTATATTTATTCGCGACAGTTACGTAATTCGCCTACGACTTGCAGGCTTCATCAGTGTCTGTTTTCGAAGTTTTCTTTTTCATTGAATTTCAGGTTTCTACCAAGACGCTCCAAAAACTCCAACATGAATTTTACGACGTGATCATTTTCCCACGTTTCCACCATACTTTCTTGATCACTGAATATTGGTGTTGAGTTTCCCCACCATAGTGCGACGTTTCGGTGTATTTGATGGTTTGACTCTTAGTGGAACTATAAACTTTAAGAAGCTGTTAAAAATAATACATATACAGAATACAGACATTCAGGATATTTAAACTTAACTTCATTGAACAAATGTATATAAATGTTTAGGGAATTTATTAAAATACAGTAAATTATAAATTTGCGTAACAAACTGGTGAACATTTTCACCGACAATTGTCAAGCATTGTCGAACTGTACCCGCATTCGTAGTTCTACGTGAACCCCTCGTTCGTTCCCCTAGGCACAGCCCTCCGTATTTTTATCTCTTATTTTAGATCCTAGTGGCTTATCCTGAAAATGTCAGCAAAAACTATTCTGAAATTCTGGGCTGATTCGGGTTAATTGAATTTATCTTTACGCTTTAACGCCGCTGTTGGCAGGTTTGTCTTTTTCGATCAACAATTTTTGACGGAAATGAAGGTATCTTCATAGCGGTATTTGCTTAAGAAACGGTACCACACTTCTTGTTTGCCTATTAATTGCCGTTAGGCATTACCAAATATTTACAATTACGAGTTTATTGTAGTAACCCATAGATTCTGTGGGCACGTGCATATATTCATGACAGGTTATATTACATATGGTTGTATAATGTTTGATAGTTTTGTAAATAGAAAACTAGTCAGCAGCTGAAAATGCCGAAGTTAGGAGCATGTTTTAATATAAAAACAACTATGATTCGAAATGGAACACAAAACAGAAGCAGCAATGATGCTGGTGATGATGATGATGATGATAATGTAAAAGCAAAAGCCAATCGATCCGCCGGCAGAGATAAGCGGCTGTGGTTGGTATACGACTAAGTGGATTCGTTTGATTGCGGCTAATTTAGGATCTGCTGCTCATGTAGCCCATTCTATTCGAGGAGGGTTGCGCCGGTAATCTAATTCGACAGGTGTCGAATAGAGTAAACACCGTGAATAAAGAGAGTTTCAAGCGGCTTTATATCAATGTGAAGTCAAGAGCCTTCGAAGACAGGTCCTAGTATTATTCGACAGAATTGAACTGTATTTATTTACGGAACTGGTGAAAAAGTTCTATTAATTTTAAGTTTTCCTAAAAGTTTAAATTAAAGCTCTCGACAATTTATAACCTTTCAACGCACTATGGGCAAAAATGAGAGAAAAAACGGACGCAATTAAGATACGGCCTACAGGCTTATTATATATATGTGATCTTATGTAAAATTTTCTGGAGAATCGCATAGTGCCCACCCCTTTCCTGTTTGTCGTCGGCAAGTGCCCCATTTTGCTCATTTTCCCCTATTTTTAATATTTTTCACCCATATTGAACTGTTTCGAGCAAGGCTTTGAGGAAACAAAAGTTAAAAACCTAATAATTTTGTGTGAAAAAGTCCGCAGAATCGAATAGGGCTTATCTCATTTAGTTTAGAGCACATTATTTTTTTGGTTGAGCTCCCGTTATCAAACCGACCATACCCAAAGGGGAATTCAACCAAAAAATCAATGTGCTCTAAAATAAATGAGATAAGCCCTATTCGATTCTGCAGACATTTTTACACAAAATTAGTAGATTTTTGCGGTTTGTTTTCTCAAAACCTTGCTTGGAATAATCCAATAAGGGTAAAAATTGTCAAAAATAGGGGAAAATGTGCAACATGGAACACTTCCCGATGACAAACACGAAAGGGGTGGGCACCATACAATTTTCCGGAAAATTTTACATAAGATCACCTTTATTTTATAAGCCTGCAGGCCGTATGTTAATTGCGTCCGTTTTTTCTCTCGTTTTTGCCCATAGTGCAACGGTTGACATAAATAACAGTGTTATAACTATCAGTAGATGTGGGCAAAACGGCTCTTTTGTGTGAGCGGCACCGAACCGTTCATTTGCTGCTGCGAACCGATTCAAATGAGCGGCTAATGGCTCACAGTTCGTTCTTCGGCAGGTTGGCACTTCGGTAAATTACGATTCCCGAACCAAACTTCGTGTCGCCTTCGGGTGCGTTTGAGGAACCGTGGTTCTTTTTCAAGAGCCGTTCGTTTGAACGTTCTTTTTTGTGAACTGGTTCATTTGAACGGCTCGTGAGCCGTTCGCCCATCTCTAACTATCAGTAATTATTGAACGTGTTTAATTAAAAATGGATTAATCACATATGCCTCTACATATTTTTAATATCTCAACTTAGCTTGGAAGTTTGTTTTGAATTTTCATTCGTATAAGAGTCGTGGCAATCATGGACAAAAAATAGAACTTGTGACAAGTCTGTTTTTGAAAAATGTTAGACTGTCTTTGATTCATCTTTTGTACCGTCAAGCGATTCAAGGAAAACGGTTCTTGAAAGAACACCGGAAGCCATCAAACGAGTAGGGGAGCTAATTCGACGTAAACCGGATCAGTCTGGACATAAAATGACCAAGGAACTGTGAATTTTACTGTCAACCATGAAGAATAGTTAGAAAGAAGCTGTCTACTCACTTTGATCTTTTCTCTCTGTCCCGTTACACGCTACCGGCACCTACCTAAGTAATGTGTAAACAACACACATTACACTTTACAGGTAAATCCTCTAATGTGATATAAATACCAGGATGCCACATACTCCCCATGCGTAAAATGAACAATTCAATACATATTACTTCAGGTTAATTGTAGACACTTTACATTGCTTCTGCAGTAGTCAAATCATTCTTGCTTCTCATATTGAAATTCGTTAACTCTCACACATAGCCTGTAAAGAAAACCGCTTTCCATTTTGTAATGTGACGAATACTAGGTTTTTTTTCTAATTCCCGTCGTGATTAGTAAAACCATTCTAATTTTCATCATTTGTTGGATGGATTTAATGAATACTCCAAAAGTTCTTGTGCTGATTTGACTAAAACACACTTACCTTCCGATCCGTGAACTTTGAAATCATTGAAAGGCGATTATTAAAGCATATTATTGAAATTACGCAACTGACTTTATTTCTAAAATTCGTCGTACCGTTTTAAAATTCGTCCATCAAAATTTTTCATCGTCCGAACTAAAAATTACAACAATGTTTACGAAGCTATCGCGCATGTATTTGTGTAGGGCGGCTTGACAAATGTTATTCTACAAAATTTCTGCAGGTAAGGTAAGTTTACCTGGCTGTACAATAACGACAATGCCTTGCGTGAGTTATTCTCATTTATGAATGACGGAAATTAAAACGATTAGTCGACATTGTCTTCTTCGTCGCACGAAAAAACGTAGAAAATTTGGCTGGTAGGACTTCTTTAATAATAAAAAGCATTTAAATAGATCTCAGCTCACTTTGATTGATCGCATGTGATAGACAACAAACTAAAATATTAGGGAATAACTAGTTTTGCATTGTGTGTAATAAATATGCTGATATTTTTAATAATTTGTGTTGAATAGGACGGGAATAGGCAACAACGACGATGTAGCAACATACACTACTTGTCCAAAAATAATAGTCCCAGTATTCACCATATCTTGTCATTGATGTTGTACGTCTATCAACCTTACCTTCCTGAAGTCTATGATCATGATATTCTACCTATCCTATGTTTTAACGGTTTCAAAACAGTAGCCTTAGACTGAACTCGACTCTATCTTCGTGGATGCTGGCCATGGCCTTCTCGCCGGCTCACAGTGGGACCATTTTGGAAAGAGACGATCAAAAGTCTTTTCTCGCTTTTCCTGACGTTTTTGAGCTTAGATATCTTCGGATAAATTTCGTAAAAAAGTATTCTGCATCTGTTGACATTTTCATACAATTAGATATTGAGGGGATAACACATTTGAAAAAAATAACTTTTTATAGGAACTAGACAGCATGTTCATGTGTTCGGCAAAGTTGTAGATCTTTGAATTTCATTAAACTTTTCCAAAGATACTGAGTATCTGTATCATAGGGTTTGCGAGATATAATTGACTTTCTGTCGTGACTTCCATAAAATCAGTTTATTAAACTTTTTATACACATCCTGTACCTCATCCGAACAGGTTTGATATGTTCTACAAACTTTTTAATACTATCAAAATACGTAACTTTCTAGAAGGTGTAAGTATCATATGTTGCTTTATTTGCTTTAAAAATTGATTTGTAAAACAATTTTTACCGTTTTTACAAGTAATTTACAAGTACATGCTGGCCAGCGGAACGGAGGCCGAACGACACCGCTTGGGCATTGATCGACGGCGATGAGTTTGAGGTAGTCGATGAGTTTGTCTACCTTGGCTCACTGGTAACGACGGACAATGATACCAGTCGTGAGATTCGAAGGCGTATTATCAGCGGAGGTCGTGCTTACTATGGGCTTCACAAGCAATTGCGGTCGAGCAGACTAAGTCCCCGTACAAAGTGCACCCTGTACAAGACGCTTATTAGACCGGTTGTTCTCTACGTGCATGAAACATGGACAATGCTCGAGGAGGACCTGCGAGTGATCTGAGTTTTCGAACGACGAGTGCTAAGAACGATCTTCGGCGGCGTAAAGAGAACGGAGGATGAATCATGAACTCACACAGCTCTATGGCGAACCCAGTATCCAGAAGGTGGCTGAAGCTGGACGGATACGATGGGTAGGGCATGTTGCAAGAATGCCGGACAACTACCCTGCTAAGATGATGTTCGCCGCCTACTAATAGCTGCTATAAAGTCATTATACTGCCAAGTGGCCCAATATTCAGAAGGTTTTTAAAATTACATTAAAAGTAAAGTTGTTCTGCGGTTCATCCTCTAACACAAACTGACTCTGTATGCAGGAAGCTGTCAACCCAAGGGTAAGTCGCTGAGAACATTCCGTTCCCCTCATTCATAGAAATTTTGTTCAGTCTGTGCCTTACTGTGCCGCTAAGGTGCTGATCGTGTGAAACCTGCCAAACTCGCCTGCGCCCAGCCAGACTGTTTTGATCGTGTTGACAATAACAAACATTGGCAGGGCTACCAATTTCTAACATTTCAAAATTTAAATGTCAAAAAGGTGGGCCACAGTGTGCCATGAACTGTGAAATGAATGTTCCGCAATTGTAATAAATGAGGTAAGCTGTTCCTTAAATTGAGCCTGCAACAATGTTCTAAGCGGCTTACCCTTGTGTCAACCGACTCCGAAACTTCTCTGTGCTAGTTACACGCTACCGGCAACTACCCAAATAATGAGTCATTAGCTCACATTACACATTCCAAATCCTCTAATATATTATAAATACTAGGATGCCACATCCTCCCCCGGGTAAAATGAACAATTCAATATATGATATTATTCCAGGTCCATTATAGGTTATGTACATTGTTGGTACAGCCTTCAAATTATTGTTACATTGACACTCGTTAACTCTTATACATAGCCTGTAGAAATATCGCTCACTCATGTAATGTGATGACCTAAAATTGAAAATACTTGTCATATAATCTTTGATAGGACACGCATGATAGTCCCGGTATCTACCACATCTTGTCACATATATTGTACGTCTATGGACCTTGCCATTGTGATGTCAATGGTTATACTCTATGTATCCAACGTTTCAGTGTTTTCATGGCATTGGTCTTAGACTTATCTCGACCCTATCGTCATAGGTGTTGGTCCCTACTCAACCCTAAAAGATGTTTGCCATGGGCTTTTCCCGACTCAATCTTAATACACATTGGCCTATCAATAAACCCAGCGACTTTAGTATAACTACTTTAGGTAATCTCACATTCAAAACTGTTCGATTTTGGGTAATCCTGGTTTGCTCAGTAATGCACTGCGTGCTATAAGTTAAAAGTAGTGCTATTTAGAAATGCCGAATTAATCCAATATTACATTCAAAGTGTTCATAACTGCTAATCCCAAATGATGTAAATGACAATTTATCAATTTTCACTTTTGCTTTTTTCCTACAATTTACCGAGCAATCTACAAGTCACAATAATCATTGCTCGTAAACAACTTTCTGTATCGATTTTCAGGGCGAAATACCACCCTCGAAAGCACCCAAAAACCAGCCGAACCAGTTCCCTCTCAAACAAAAGCATTTGCATAAACGATACACACCACCAGCATCGCCACGCGGAGGAAAAAAGCGACGAACATATTATTAACTCAATCATGAAAATTTTCCCGCTTGCCTTTTATGTCATCATCCATCGCGTCGACTCCTCCGCCCATGTGGGTCGCCCTCGAAGCCCAGGCTCCAGCTCCTATAGGGACTAGGATTTTCTTCGACAATATTTTCCTCAAGCATGAACTGTTACACGATCGCTCACTCTGACTCGGATCCCACCTCCAGCTCCCAGTCGCACCGGAAAAGCGGAATGTAAATCCAACAGCAGGGAGAAAAATAACTGTTCCGCTTTTTGCTCGTCGTTTTACCGCTCGCTCCGCTCGCTTACCCTTACGGCAGCTTTATTCCAGCGCAAGTTAGTTACACGGGCCCAGCGGAACGTTACGAGATGACTGAATTTCAATTTTTGCTTCCCCTCCTATCCACTGCCACTCTCGCCACGGTTGCATTGTTCGCTTTCTCAGCGTCAGTTGTATGATTTAATTACGTCGTTTTATTCCCATTAATTCCTCCAGGGAGTCCCGTTCGTTGGTTGCCGGGTTTCGTACGTAAAACCGGACGGCAACGCTGGAGGGGGCTTTCGAGCTCTCGGAAGTTGCTATATTATGTTCTCTAGCTCCTGCGCTTCCTACATTCGACAGAGCAGCCGTTCTGCTAGGTGCTGGACCAAGTGAGCCAAGCCAGGAGGGGCAGCCAAGGAGATTGCTTTTAAACGCTATCATAACTTCTCCGACAACATCAAAAACATCATCATCATCATCAGCAACAACAACAACAAACACCAGCAGCAGCAGCAGCTGTAATGGGCACAGTCTAACAAAAGCGGTGTTCGGATCGGAATTCAGCGAGGAATCCTCCACTCATCTAGCGTGCCTAGCTAGTAGTTTTGCAAGTTGGCCATGGGCAACGAGAGTGCTTTTATGCTGCTAATGCTGTTATTGGTGCATCCCACTACTACCAACCGATAGTGTAATATGCTTGGTCGGGTTCCTTTGTTAGAGGCCTGGCTGCCAGAATCCTGGGGTTGTTGTTGTTGTAGCAGACGGTTAATTATTTTATTATCGAAACTTGACCTTCTGTTTTTATTCGGCAGACCTCGCAGCCAACCGTTAGAGTACAAGACAATTGAGGGGTTAGTGCTACGATCCTATTGATTTTAACAATTGCTTCCAGTCGAGATTCGAACATAGAGCATGATTGGTTTATTAGACCAGTGTGGTGCTTCGCAGCCAACTGGAAAGCTGACACGCTTACCCAATGAAGCACTGGTCACATTATTGAGGTCTAAAATAGCAGTGCTACTTCGAAGAACTGTCTGTGGCAAGATCAACTATTCAAATGACCCTGAAATTGACTGTAATAGCCAGGGCCCAACATCGTCGAAACAAATAAATGAAACTGACTTTCTCTTACCTTCGCTTCATAGATGAAGTGACTTGCTTCATTTGTTGAACTGAACGCTTCAAGCAAGCTTCAGTTGAAGTTGGTTGCATTGTAGGAATTGTTACTCAAATTCAATTCATTTTCATTCATAGTTGCTGGCCGTCTTCTGAATATTTGATAGAAAAGTACAAATGAAAAGTTGAAACCGATAGTCATGACGAAGTGAAACCCGTTTCGCTGATGCTGACTGAAGCTAGTTTGAAACTGCTTCTGTAGAAGATTTTAATTTAATAACCTTGTCTTTTGTGATAACTAGCTAACTCACATCTAATCTTAACCCAAATTCTAAGTCAAGTCCATTTTCAAGTATTGTGTCAATTCCAATTTCAAATTCAATTTGTAATCCAATTTTAAGTAAAATTCAAATTCAATTGTGAATCCTATTTCAAGTCCATTTTTATGTCCAGTTTCAAGTTTAATTTCATGTATAATTGGTCAGTGTTAAATCGGTTAAATTAGACCGAGCCAAGTGACAAAACTTTGATTTCGAGAAAAACGCGTTCAAAGTTGACTGCTCTGTATGGTTTATAGCTATATCAATCGCTCGAAAATCATCTCATAACTCGGGTTGTTTGCAACATTTATGTAGTCTGATTAGAGTAAAATCAAAAACATTCCATCAAGAAGACTGGCATCTCTTCCTCGCGCCCATACAAATGACGAGCAACAGAAGCAACAGTGCACCCCTCCCGACAAAAGTTGAAGCTGTGTGTACATCCCAAGCAACAATGTGAGTTTTATTGTACTCTTATGGTGGTCATCAAGACCAATTTTGGTCTTAAATGCCATCATAAGAGAGTAATAAATCCCAAATTGTTACTTGGGATGTATTTGTGGAAATAGATGTGTGCGAGCGTGGCAATGCATTGCATACGTGTTTGTGTACATCCATATTCTAATATACATACACTAGTATGTGAAAGTTCAACTTTAACTCGGCAGATAGCATTACTGTTACTGTCGCTCGACTTTTGGCAGAGTAGCCAGTCTTCTTGATGAGATGTTTTTGGTAAAATGAAGCTTAGAAATTTTTTGATCGTTTGCTGTCATTAACTCAGTTTTTTAAATTTTGCAGCCCGGTCTGAGTTAACACCGACCAATTTAAATTTCAAAGTAGAGCTTCTAGTGTAAATTACTCCAAACTTAAGTCTAATTACAGCCAATTTGAACGGTGAATGACCAAATGGTTAAAAACACATTAAAATTTAAAAGCATGCATGCCAATTTAACCCAAAACTTCAAGTTAAATTTTAACTTGAATATCAAGCCCAATTCCACGTCCTGTTTTATATAAAATTTAGTGACATCCACAAACCGAACCGTGAAGGGATCATCAGGTATAGGGATGGTCACACCATCTACCAGAACTGTGGTAATACGGGCTGGTACCGAATGGCCGAAACACAAATGGCCGAATCACGAATGGCCGAAATCCAAATGGCCGAAATTCAATAACAGTCACAGAAGGCCGAATCACGAATGGCCGAATCACGAAAGGCCGAAATTTTTCGGAATGCCTAAATAACTACTCAATAAAAAACCATGAATTGGCAAGTAGTTAACAAATAACTTTAATCAAACAAAAAACAAACTACTACTATTAAACAAACAAAACATGCTTTACGAACGCCTTTGTTTAGCGCTTAATAAAAGCGCAACTGCGTCAACAAAATTTTTGCTGCTCATTTTGTGAGCATTAACACATTTCGAGTAGATTTTTTCGTCTATTTCTCGGCGCGAATTCGGAACATCCCCCTGAAGAATTCTAAGGATGTTCCCCTCTATCGCCTTTTGCTCCACCCGCAGCTCTGTGATGATCCTGGTCATTGACAGGAGATGGGAACCAACAATGGTTGTCCATCGTTGGTGCCATGCTTCCAAGCTGTTTGTGGTCCGCGGTAGCTTGTCAATAACAGGCTTAAAATTTGACCACAGAGTGGGGTGAAACAATGGCCTGTTGTTCCGGTTTCTCCCACCTATGTAAGTATTCCGAAAATATGTAAGGAATTTCTCCAATTCTTCAGGCATCGTTCCTTCCATCGCGTCGTACGCCTCCTGTATCCGATACAGGAAAGGCAGAAAAGACAAAGCCTAGAATTTTTATTACATTATAAAAACATCAAATAAAAGTACTTTATCAACAAACCTGCAGCCGTTCTACCGCCATGAATATGTCTGTGTTGGTCGAGTAATGTTGTTTTAGTCCGCGTATATTTAATTGTTTTATTATATTTTGTGTGAAATGAAAAAAGCATAAGACGCATTCCGCTTCTGCTTGTTTTTATTGAATAGTATCCCTTCAATGGAAAGCATCGGGTTTCCTCTTTGCGACAACACAATTTTAACGACACGTGCACTTTCTTCGTTGTTGAAACCAGCAACATCGGATGAATCGCCGGATGCACTCATTTTTCACAACAACAACAAAGATGGACACGGCGGAATATTGAATGAAATGGCCGCTTTAGTTATAGGGTAATAAACTTGTAGTTTACTGCATTTACTTCTTTATGAAAATCCATGACAGTAAGAATAAGATTACAATTATAATATAAGCATATATCTACGAAAGATAATTTTTATACTGGTTTTTACCTCATATTTCTTGATTATAAATACATCTTCATTATAAGGTGCGAGACGTATTTACCATGCTAGTAGCAAATGTTTCCTAGATGATTCAGGGCGAGACGGCCGTAGGCCGCGAGTGTACGCCGGTGACCCGCCGTCGGAAGCACCGGCCACTGCGGGGGGGCAGTCCCCCCGCAGAAACTATTTAGGTGCATGCATTTTCCTAGGTTTACTGTCTATTAGGGATTATCCCTTAGTTAAGTCCGAACGAGCGGCAGCGAGCAAGGACAGCATGTACCCAACGTTTGCGCAGGTTGAAGGCTATGAATATTTTCGGTCGAATATGACATTCAGCCATTCGTGTTTCGGCCATTTGTGATTCGGTCATTCGTGATTCGGCCATTTGATATATTATGCCATTCGTTATTTCGGCCATTTGTGTTTCGGCCATTCGTGATTCGGCCATTTGTGTTTCGGCCATTCGTAGGTAATCCGGCAATACACATGAGCTGGGCACAGTTTTTATAATGAGGGACGAGGAACAGAAGCGTGTGGTGGCCGATCAACCCCCGAATATGCAGATTAAGAATCAAGGGCCGATAATTAACGTGCACAGCTCTCACCTCGGAAGTACCGATGATGACAAAGACGAATTTTACGCGCAGTTGGAGAATACGACCGCTGCCCAAGACATGATGTCAAAATTATCATCGGGGACTGTAATGCTCAGGTTGGTCAGGAGGAGGAATTCAAACCGGTGATTGGACGGTTCAGCGCACACCCGCAAACGAACGAAAACGGCCTACGACTTATCGACTTCGCCGTCTCTAAGAACATGGTCATACGTAGTACCTTCTTCCAGCATAACCTCTACCATCGGTACACCTGGGGATCACCCAACCAGACAGAATCACAAATCTACCACGTTCTGATAGACTGAAGTTTTTGGAGCGTCTTAGTAGAATACGAGACCTAAAAATAAAAAATAAGAAAACTTATTCAATTTAATTCTACTATGTGTATGTATGTGTATGTGTATACACATAGTAAAATAACACATAGTAAAAAGCACTACCTAGTGATAGTAAGGAAACGTAAAAAACTATCTGTTGTGAACAACATACGATACCGGCGCCCACCACGGTATAATCTAGTGCGACTGAAGCAACCGGATGTCGCCGAAAACTATTCGTTATCTCGGGATGAAGCCCCTTTCGAGGAATGTTGGAATGCCGTGAAAACAGCCATTAACAGCGTAGCGGAGAACGTCCTAAGGCGTGTGGAACCGAATCGACGAAACGAATGGTTTGACGAGCAATGCCAGCAGATATTGGCTGAGAAGAAGGCAGCGTGGCTACAAATGCTACGTAGAGTCACCCGTCAGAATGTGGAGCGATAAAAACAGAAGCGGAGACAGCCAACCCGACTCTTCAAGGAGAAGAAGCGCCACCAAGAGGAGAAGGAGTGCGAAGACCTGGAGCAACTGTACCGCTTTCACGACACACGGAAGTTCTATCAGAGACTCAATGGATCTCGTAAAGGTTTTGTGCCGCGGGCCGAAATGTGCAGAGATAAAGATAGAGGTATCTTGACTGACGACCGTGCGGTGATCGAAAGGTGGAAGCAGCACTACGATGAGCACCTAAATGGCGTGCAGGCGAAGACCATGGTAGCGGAGGAAGTGGCCACTTTGGTGTAGCAAGCAACGAAAATGTTCCACCCCCCATTGATAAGGGAAGTTCAAGAAGCCAACCAGCAGCTGAAGAACAACAAAGCAACGGGAAAGGATGGCATTGGAGCTGAACTTATTAAAATGGGCCCGGACAAATTGACCAGCTATCTGCATCAACTGATTGTCAAGATTTGGGATACGGAACGACTACTGGAGGAGTGAAAAGACGGGGTTATCTGCCCTATCTACAAGAAAGGCGATAAGCTGGATTGTGAGAACTACCGAGCGATCACTATACTGAATTCCGCCTACAAAGTGCTGTCCCAAGTCATCTTCCACCGACTATCGCCAATAGCCTATAGATTTGTGGGAAGTTACCAGGCCGGCTCCATGGAGGACCGGTCTACAACGGACCAAATCTTCACCCTGCGGCAGATCCTCCAGTACTGCCGCGAATTCCGAGTTCCCACGCACCACCTGTTCATCGATTTCAAAGCCGCATATGATGGCGTAAACTGACAGCTATGCGCTTTGGGCTATGGAAAATTTTGGAAGAAAACGGTTTTCCGGGTAAGCTTACTAGACTTGTCATGGCTAGGATGAATGGATGGATCCAGTGCTGTGTGAGAATCTCGGGTGGATTGTCGAACCCATTCGAATCTCGCAGGGGACTTCGACAAGGAGATGGTCTTTCCTGCCTGCTATTCAATATTGCGCTTGAAGGTGTTATAAGACGAGCGGTGTTGGAAATGCGTGGCACGATTTTCAATAAATCCAGTCAAATAAACTGCTTTACTAAGGACGTGGATGCTGTCGGCAGAACGTTTGAGGCGGTGGAAGATCAGTACACCCGACTAAAACGCGAAGCAGAGAAGATTGGGTTGAAGATGAATACGTCTAAAACGAAGTATATGCTGTCAGGCGGGACCAAGCGCGCCAGGGCCCGCTTAGGCAGTACCGTGGCATTCGACGGCAATGAGTTTGAGGAAGTCGATGAGTTCATATGCCTTGGCTCACTGGCAACAGAGGACAACAATACCAGCAGTGAGATTAAAAAGAGTATTATCAGTGACAGTCGGGCCTACCACGGACTCCACAAACACTTGCGGTCGAGCAATCTGAGCCCCCGTGCAAAAACGTTAATAACACCGGCTGTGCTCTACGGGCGCGTAACATGGACACTACTAGAAGAGCACCTACGAGCACTCCGAGTTTTCTAACGGCGAGTGTTCTTTGGCGGCGTGCAAGTGAACCACGAACTCGGGCGTCCCTACGACGAACCACCAAGTATTCAGAAAGTGGTTAGAGCTGGACGGATACACTGGAAGGAATATCTTTCTCTCATAGCAAGTGGGTAGAAGACTCAGAAACTCATAGCGGAGTGCTGCGAAGAGCTGCCACGTAGATTGGGGATTGTTGGGCAACGAGGAAACCAACTCAAGCCGTCATAAATATTTGAAACATTGCTGAAGCGGTGTTCCTAAACTATCACCAACAAATAGAGATGCTTTCTACATATATTTTCTTTTTGCTTGCACTGCTGTGGAATACAGCTAGCTTCAGCATCATCAGCATCTATAAACTTATCTATACATAGACCAACCTCGAGTTTTGTCTTGACCTTCAATAAGGTTTAGATAAAGTACCAACACAGCGTGTGCTAAATAATATTTGCCGGTTAAATGTTTATTAAGCAATAATTGTTCCTTGGATGATTATTTACTCATTACCATTTATTTATCGAACATATTTGTGAATGTAAGTCAAATCGTTATCCTTTTTGCTAAAATCATTCACTATTACTTGACCTGCTTTTGAAACTGATGAAATGTTACAGATATTAAATGAACCATTAATAATTGAAGCACCAATATGAAAATGAAAAACAAAATCAATCGCCAACACTGTCACGCGTCGGCATTGCAATGGGGTGAGGTGTTTTAAAATAATTTATCACGTTTTGGCACCACACTCCATTCCTCCATTTACCTGGGCTGGTCGGTAGCCATCGTTCGCTTGAACCATGCTTTTGCACGTCCTATACCTACCATTCATCCATCCACACGATCCTTCCCCACAAAAACAGAACCAACAACAACAACAACAACATCATCACCAGCAGCAGCAGCAACAAAGGCAGCAGCCAAAGCAGCAGAACCGAAACTGTTGTTAGGCACCTATACCAGAGCAGCAGCGTAGCATTTCTATCGTACCCGCTTTTAGGAGGGTTGTTTGTGCTTGCTTTGGTGGAAGCTTGGTTGTTGTGTATATACACAAAACAAGCAGAGAGTACAGATCGCAAAACATAAATCATGCTGCTTGTTTGCGCCCCTTCTCGTTGCCGTTCCCTTCCCGCGCTTCGGCTAGCCCAAAACATCACCGTCGTCGACGTCGTCATCACATCGTTCTACTGCTGCAGCCGCCGCCGCCGGTTTGACACACAGCAAGCGCTGCACTGTTTGTGCGGGTCTGATTGGCTGCCCGGGCCAATCGGCGCACCGCTACCCGTCCGGGAGGAGTGGCTTGTGAGCCGCTGGAAGCATTCCGATTGGTGCTCGCCTTGTTTGCGCAAATATTTATATAAATCTTTGCCTACTTCGTCCACCGCTGCTACCGCCACCAACGCCACCACCGCCGTCAACGGGGAAATCAAACGTCTGGCCGCGTTGTTTGGAATGTGTTTACGCGAGCAGACTGCTTGCCAGCAGCCCAGACCGGAGTTCGGGAGTCAGTAGATGTTTGATTTGCTGCCGACCAGAAGTGTGTGCTCTCGAAAACGATCGCGCTCGATAGGCTAGGTAGAGTTTTCCGCCAGCAATAAAGAAGCCAAAAGAGATTTTGTTCTTTAATTACTCGAACCGCGTGTGCGTCGGAATCTGCTGCCAACTTTTGCGAAACAGTGCAGTGAAAAGTTTAATCGAAACGGTTCCAAGGCAATCAGTGACAGTGGAGGAAGAAAATAGAAGATTTAGAACAATGCTAAACTGTGCCGATCTAGTGCAATTCGACCAGTACAGTTTGCAGCTGTACAACTATGCAATGGTTGAGCGGTTTCGAACTAATCAGTTTTTCAACTACGGAAACATCGTGGCTGATCCGAGAACTTTGTCTCGATTTTTCAAGCCGTCGGTGTACGTGACAAACCCGGCAGAAGTTGGTCCGACTGCCCTGTTGGCCGACGCCAGTAAACTATCCTCTGCACCAAAGCCCCAGTATAGTTATATTGGACTGATCGCAATAGCGATACTGAGTTCTCCGGAAAGAAAACTAGTGCTTTCGGACATTTACCAGCACATTCTGGACAACTACAGCTATTTCCGAAGTCGTGGTCCAGGCTGGCGTAATTCAATTCGGCACAATCTCTCGCTGAATGACTGTTTCATCAAAGCAGGACGCTCAGCGCACGGCAAAGGTCACTACTGGGCCGTCCATCCCGCTAACGTGGAAGACTTTCTCAAGGGAGATTTCCGACGTAGAAAAGCTCAGCGAAAGGTTCGCCGCCACATGGGGCTCACATCGGACGACGATATATTTGACAACAGCTCCCCGAGGCAGTTTTTCCCGGCGATACCTTCGTCACCGGTGCTAAATCCAGCCGCTTACATGCCAACCGCTACGGAACCTCTGTCGCAAGCCGCCGCGGTAGCTGCAGCGACCGTGTGTGCGTATCCGAACGCCATCGAGCAGCAGCAAGTGGCCATCATTAAGGGTGCTATGGAAAGCTTCTCCCGCAAACGTCAGTTCGATGTAGAATCTCTGCTGAGGCCGGACGATGCCAGCTCGCCATCGTCGGTGAATTCCTCCTCGCAATCGCACCCGATAGAACCGCCGACGGAGAAGAAAGCCAAACTACCGTCGCTTGCGGGTTACACAGCAAGTCATCATCCTCTGCATCATCCCCATCAGCACCACCAGCATCCGCATCCGCTGGCAGCGTTCGGCAGTTTGGCTGCGGCAGCGGCCGCCGCGTCGTCTGCCGTCGGACTACCGAAAGTGCTGCAAAAGCAGCAGCAACAACAACAACAACAGCAGCAGACTTAAGTCAGGAAAATTGGACTCCTGGCGGAATCAATGTTTGTCTAGAGTAGCGTAGGTACCCGTTGTAGATTGTATAGAATCTTTTTCTTATCTCGATGGAAAGCGGAATGTCGCTAACTGTAAGCTAACTGTGAGCCCCTTTGAAGAAGGCGCAATGCTAACGGAAGAAAATGTGAAGCGGGGTCTGCCCAAATTGTTATGTTTTCTTTGTTCGTTAGGTCTTTCATGGTTTGCTGGAGAAAGTTGATCGCAGTGAACGTTGATTTATAGTGTTCCGTTCACGCAATTATGTACTATATTTCTAGTTTTAAATTCACGTCCCAATATTGTATAGTTTACAGTTTTTCACTAGTCAAAAGTGATGTTCCTAAATCATTAACCGACACAGTTTATTTAGCTAAATTGAAAACTGAAGCCACTTGAAGCAGAGAATTTCACTTCGCAAAATAAGCTACTTTCACGATCGATCCTTCCCATTCGCAAAGCTATGACTAATCATGTTTGTATTCTGAAATTTGCTCGATACATAGCGTAGGACTATCAGTAGGAAGAATGCTTTAAAAAATTCAGAAGATCTTAATAAACCAAAGAGATCATTGTTCAGTCGATTCTAAATTATTTCATAGATTGCCATTTCCCGATAGCACATCAACTCCCAAGTAGCAATTTGGGTTTTATTACACCCTTATGATGGCATTTCAGACCAAAATTGGACTTGAAGACCACCATAAGAGTACAATAAAACTCACATTGTTGCTCGGGCTATCCAACATTTTCATTATTACTTACGCAAACTTTTTCTCTAAAAAACTTGTCCTCAAATGTGAACAGAAAACTGCCAATTCCTCAACAACTTGCAACTTTACATACTTTTTGAGCTGATTTATCGTTCCTCCTATTAAATACAAGTTAAAGTTCATGAAATAGGATCACGTTCCATGTGGATATGTTTGTAGATTGCATTCATTGAAATGCTATATGTAAAACAGCGATGTTAGTAGTTCCACTGAATTCAACTGATTTGTGCATTTGGAAAAAAAATTACCAGCTTATTCCCCATTTGAAAACTTCTGATATAGCAGTTCCTAACTTTAATATTTTAATAAATGAAAATTAATAATTTTATGTGTAAATCTGATTCGCCAAGATGAAGAAAAATTTTCCTCTATTCGCAACAAAATGTTTAGAATTAGAGTATACTGTTATAATGAAAAAACAAGCCCTTGATAGGTTTTGAATATTAATTTTTTTACATCGCAATTATACATGATTAAAAAAATGTGATAAAAAACTGATGAAAATTTCGTTAGTCTTATATTCGAAAGAAAAATATATGATTATTTTACGTATTTTGCAGATTACAAACACCCACTCAAAATTTAGTTCACTTGCAACCATGGTTAGTCAGGATCATTCAGAATCTACTTAAGAAAGTACTTACTCACTTAGTTACTTAGCTTACTTACGTCTTATGACAAGGCCTGCCTAATGATAGTTCGTCCATTTAACTAGGGTCATGGCAGCCGGTCTCCAGTTCCGCGAGCACCCAGTTCTTGCCAGATCTCGCTACATCTTGTCATCTTGATCATCTTGACAAGATGTCACCTCGCTCGCTGTGCCCCTTCGTCTTGTTCCCTCCGGATTAGATACGAAAACCATTGTCTAGTATGCTAGCAACTTGTCCTACCCAAGGTATGCGTTCAATTTTAGCCACTATCTGAATACATACCGGGTTCGCCGTCAAGATGCGGAAATTCTTGGTTCCTTTTTCGCCTTTATACATCTCTTGTACGCCGCCAAAGACGGTTCTTAGCACCTTCCGTTCGAAAACTCCGAGTACTCGCATGTCCTCTTCCAGCAGTGTCCAAACTCATGTCCACAGAGGACAACCGCTCTTTTTAGCGTTTTGCAAAATGTACGCTTTGTATGGAGACTTTGATTGTTCGACCGCAGATGTTTGTGGAGTCGAAAACATCTTGAACCGCAATGTTCAATACCAGGCTGGAAAGACCAACTCCTTGTCGAAGTTCCCTGCGACATACGAATGGGTCCGACACTCCACCCAGAATACAGCACTCTTATGGATTTACACTACAATATGCGGCTTTGAAATCAATGAACCGGTCATGAGTGGGGTCTCAGAATTCGCGGCACTTTTGGAGAATCTGCTGTAGAGTGAAGATTTAGTTCGTTGTAGACCAACCTTCCATGAAGCCGGCCTGATAATTTCGTGCGAATCTATTGGCTATTGACGACAGTAGATGGAAGATGATTTGGACACGTAGCATATGGAAATTGAGTTGATTGGGGCTATACCAGAATTTTACGAAATTTTGAATCACCACGACCATGGTTCCTTTGGGAAAGATGTCAAGCATATATTTTTCCATCTTACAGATGCTTGGTGAGACTGAAAAAATCCCCTCTTAGTCTTCCTGAGCTTCCGGAACATCCGCAAAATTTTCATTACTGTGAAGTCTTCTCATAGATTCAAAAATGTTTTTAAAGTCCTTATGGCTTATTATTTGGCGTAATATAAGTAAAGTAATCAATCCGTGCTATTGAGAAGCCATCATGCAATTCTCCGACAAATCCGGAACATCCGTAAAAGTGGTCAACGAGCGAAAATTGTTCTTTGAGTTCTGAATTATGTTCATTCAACCTCGAATTGAACAATGTGAAAAATTCAGCGGTTTGTGACTCAACCTGGCCACTATGAAATGCATCGAAAGATCCGATATTGAATGATTAAAATTGATGATCAAGGGCATCGAACTGCTTATCGCGTTGACGAAAGCAACAAAGTTTTTGTAGCCTGTTCGCTCTTACAAGAAGCCCCATTCTGAATTGTCCAGAATGTAGCACTCATAAGCTTTAATGTGTTATAACTATTTTCATAAAAATGTAAGTAATTCGCTAAATTTTGTTCGATAAACATCAAAATCACTGTTTTTCCACTAGCACGTAACCAGGCTGAAAAAACCAGCAGCAATCGCTTACGCGTATCCGCTCTTGATGATGGTTAGGAAAACACACAATTATGATCACGTTTACTTATTCTAGAAACTAAACAGCTGTGAATATGCTATCACAGAACAATTCTACCTCTTTTTATCACGGAAGAAAACAAAAATTCCCTTCAATATGAAAATATAAATCAATTTTCATTCACTAGCCATTAGCAGCATTTTGTTTTTAATTCCAGCATATGGTGCGTTATTTACACTACTACCAATATATGAGGCATGAAACGCCTGAAATGCTTCTATCGTATTGACATAGCTGGTATTTGAGTGACAACTGGCGCTAATGTATATGAACGATTCAATGATACACTAGCGCCAGGAACAAGCTGTTGTCACTGCAAAACTAATTATCTTCAATGAGCCCGGAATGTAGGCAATAGCGACAAGTTATCCTTCGGTCTCTCTTTTGATCTGTTTTTGAAAAGCATTTAATCGCTGTGCTGGCTATTTCAGCCTGTCGGATTTAAAAAACACAGACACCACTATATAAAGTGGGCTCAATTTAGCCACAGCGACTTCATCATTTCTAGCGACTATAACTCAAATTCAGTAGCGTTTTATTAAGACCAAAATACACGCCGATATTCAGTAAATATTATTCTCTCAACTGGTATAAAAATCTTGTCTCGAATAAATATAGTTTCAACGTAATTCCTGAATATTATTCAGACTACCGCTTAATGGGCTGGATATACCCTCCCGTACCCTATTTCTCTCTCACTTTTTCTACGGCAAAACCCACATAAATATTAAATACCGTCAACGCGGATTACAGAATGGCCATGGCTAACTACGATGGTTAGATTTCTGTTAAAATTTTCCCAGAAGAGCACAATACCTGGTGAAGAACTAATACAAAAGTTGATATATTTGCTATTAGATTTGTAAGTATAGTAAATGTTACCGGTAGTTCAGTTTACTATACCACATCTATCAAATTACACTAGCGAAATTGGTAATTTCAGCAAATTTGCTAACTAAACTCGTTTGTTTGTCAGCGAACATTTGCAGTATTTGCATCATTTCTGTTCCTAAATCCTAAATGTTTTATATCAAACCTTTTTCAAATTGTAACGCGAACTTCAACATGAATTTTCACTTATTGTTCACTTTGCCGGCAAACCCTAATTTTCCAGTGATCGTTTTGGCGGCCATGTCGAGTCGTGAGCGGCCTATTTAGTTGAGGATTGCTGATATTCCATTTCATTTTGATCTGTTACAAATTAAAACATTTGCATTTCCAGTGACCAATTTCACGTCAGCTTTGAGTTTTCTCACGGTAAACCATCAAATGGCCAAATTGAGTCACAAATAGTCGAAAAATACTTCTAGTGTAGTCAAATTACACTCAAAATATTAACGATATATTCTGAATTTTCCGGAGGACCACCTTACGGCTTCCTAAGGTCACTTATTCATAACTTTTTTGTTAATTTGTATCAATTACCCGACCTTAGTTACCGTCATCCGGGGATACTTGCAACACTTTTGAACTTTGACTTAGTATAACTTTCGAAGTAACGATAAGTTCCAGTTGACAATCTTAAATATTTTTTTTATAATGGCAGTCTTTCCAATAGGTTGAAGAAAGTGATGAAATGCAAGGTTTTCATAGTATTCAAACAGAATGGGATAAAGCGAGAAAGGGAACAGTGGAAAATTCTGTAAATGGAACCATTGAGCAACGCTTACTAGGTTCGCCCAAGCTGGGGAATTCACGGATTGAACCAAGCCTTAATGGGAGTCATTTACAATCAGATTTGAACACAACTTTTCCCCCAGGCCCTGTGATTCGCAGATGTTGGTGAACCATTAAACCACAGCGAACTAGCTCCCAGTCTCGTTTCCTACCACTTATTAGAAAGACTACCATTACAAAAAAGTAATGCTTGACATCATTATAAAGCTCAAGACAGCAAAACATGAAATCTTCTATTGTTTAACATAGTCTGCAACAGTAAACAACAATCATTATTATTTGAATTTTCGAGTCACCGGTCACTTGGTCGTCAATGGTGGAGGAGTAAAGAGACAAACACCATTGACGACGCAGCTCGTTTGCGGTTGGCGCACGGAAAGCCGATAATCGTTAAAATGAAATAATTAGGCTGATATTCTGAAGATGGCTGAATAGGAAATCAGTAAGCCGAAACGTAAAGAAAAGGGAAGGTTTTTTATCGTATTCACCGAAAAATATCAATTTTAAATTGTACACAACAATCATTCGGAAGTCAAAGCGAAGCATCGTTTATAAACAGCACGAACACCAATGGTCCAAGATTACTGCCCTGTAGAATACCGAAAAGATTCGAGAAATGTGTAGACCGCCCAGCTAGCATTTTTATATGTATAAAAAAGGTAAAAATCAGCATTACGTACAGATATACATGCTAAATAAATCGTATTTCATGCGCAAAATTGGCATATCCGTACTATTTTGGAGGCGATATACGTGATTACGAATAATTTTGAGCGTGACGACTATATAAGTATTTATATACGATAATATCCGATTAAGCGCGGGTCGCTCCGTACTACTCTACGATTTTGTGCTGAAAATCGTATGTATGTCAGTCATTATCATTATATATGACAGAAAATCAGCTTGAACCCACTTTATCCAGCTTTAGTTACGATTTCGAGTTTGTTAGGAGATATTTACGATAGTTTTCGTACATTGATATACGAGTTGGTGCTAGCTGGGCGCTTATTCGCTACCATCACCTGGAGTATTCGATTAAAAAAATAGTATCGAAACCATCGCACAAGGGTTTCAAGTTACAGTTTCAAGTTCCAAGTTACAGTTTGACTAGTAATGTTTTGTGTTCAAATGCCGGCCAAATGCAGATTTTTAATCGGTGTAAATTAGGTATTAATTTGGGAAGCTACGGTCATGTCTTGTAAACACGTTGCGGGGAATTGCACCGCAGGTTTGTATCAACAGAGTGTTGTGCATACAAATCATGTTGCTCTGAACAGATGTATTGTTGTGCATGCTGGAGCTTGCGAAAGGGGTTTCATGTATAATAATTTCAACACTTTTGGATGTATGCAAAGGATTTAGTAGGTACATTTGTAATTTTTAAATCACGTTTGTCCCCCTTTTCATGAACAAGAAACAAAACGGTAAGTTTCCAAGTTGTACAGATTTAGCAGTATAACACAAATTATTTATTAAGTGACCGCTGTTAAGCTTTATTGCAGCTTCGAAAACAGCCTTTGGAAAATCTAAAAATTTATAACATCGCCAGATTTACACTGCGATAGAAACCATTTCAACCGCAAATTTTAATCTGTACCGCTTGTGTTAATGAACAAATTAAGTGAATTACCAGTCGATAAAAGATTGTAGTGAATAAATGTGTACAACAAAAATGAAAAACCCAATTTATCAAACAAATCACATAAATGAGGATTTAAGTTTCATGTTCTATCAGACTCTAATGGTTTTTCAATGTTTACAGTTACAAAGCATATAATGTTGCAGGCAATCATGACTTGGGGGCAGCTACTAATGTTGTTGTTCGCCTTTCTAAAATTTTACCGGATTTTAAAAATCTTTTTTTTTCGATAATTATTATACGACATTACCATTGATTTTATATCTCCACTTGAGAGGAACGTATTCCTACGACTGGATAAAACGACTGGAAACTATTCGGAGTAATAGAATCCCCAAAAGCAAGCTGCTTACTGATAAGGACGTCAATAGGCAAGATCGTGGTCATTCTGCTAAATTCATTGCCAAATTTGAAAATACAACTGTTTCTGTATCTGTTTGGAAAGATTCGCTTCCCACGGACAATGACTCCCAAGTAACAATTCTAAAGCCACTTGGTTTTACTTGAATTTTATAAAGGTTTTATTGCGGTATTAATCATTACCTCTGGTTTTATTGTGGTATTGCGCAATACCTAGCGGATACGAGTCCAAGCACATCTATAGCTAGCTAGAAAACCATAATTAAACTGTTAATAAAGCAAATTTATTGTGGTTGCTTGTATTACCACGTTAAAACTTGTTGGCTGCACCACGTCTCTTACAAATCTAACATACGTGTGACGTATCAATACAAAATGGCGCATCAATCAAAATTGATCTTATCGCGGTTACTTGTCAAACCGCAATAAATCTGTTAGTTTTATAGAGCTATTAAAACGGTAACACCCTGACCAAACAGTTTTTTGCTGCTATTATGAAGAATACCTAAGTTCAACACCAAAATCAGTTTTTTATGCGAAGCCATATTGCCATATTCTAGTATTTTGTTTCAGCTCGCAAACAACTATTCATCAAAGCAAAGTGTTCTGCAGAAAAAAAGTTATTATCAACCGGTTTTCCTGTCAGACGAAGCAACTAAAATGGTTTTGCTAGAAATTGAGATTGACAAACTGAATATTTTCAATTTGTTGAAACAACCAGTTTTCGTAAATTGCAAAATTTCAGTGGCGCGCTGATTTTATCGACCTATCATATCAATATGCACGATGAAATTAAATGCGCACATACTGCAAACCAATGAAATTGTTTAAAATTTAATAAATATTCTATGGAATACATTATTCTGGTCGCTATAAACCAAATCATTCAGAATGATCTGTCACTAAAACCTAAACTTTTCTTCTCACGGATGTATTTTCAAGTTGACAAAGTTAGTGAACTTATTTAGCTTTTGCCAGAAAAGCGAAAAGCGAAATGCGAAAAGCGAAAAGCTTTTGCAAATTATGGCAATGGCTGTCAAGTAGCGAAAGCTTAACCGGTTTTATTGCTGCTTTGAGCAGAGCGTGATACGACTACTTGAGCTTATGATCTAATTCTTATAGCGGTTATAAAAACATTCTGAGGAGTCCGCCGCTTGGTCAAAAAGCAGTTTTATAGCGGTCATCAGAAAGTTCTGGTGGCGCTCATAGTTTTATTAGCAGTTTTATGAAATTGGTCATGAAAACCACTATACGAACGTAATAAAACTTGGAATTGTTACTTGGGTATAGACAACAATGAACTGGAAGTGGTTGATGAGTTCATATATTCGGGATATCTGGTCACCGCCGACAATATTACGGGTAACGAGATTCAATGATGCATTCAAGCTGGAAGTCAAGACTAGTTTTCCTCCGCAAGACGCTTCGATTAATTCCTCTAAGGTCTACTTCATTTTTAGCACCACAAAATTCACTAAAATGGTCGTAGCTTTTTTATCTTACAATTTTTTCTCCAAATTTGGGAATTTTTCCGAAAATATTTTCTATTTTCATGATATCTATAGATAATAGCCATATGTCATTTGGTCCCAGAATTATTTCGGAGTTCCTTGGGGGACCGTGACATGGCTTAGATAAAGTTGCCAAATATTTAAAATTTGTTTGAAATCTGTGGATTTTAGTAAACATATCATCGACTGTGGACATATCAGTTACTTTACCGCAGTTATGAGCCATGGTGCGTGCCATCCGAATCCGAGGGGACACTATAAATCCGGAACCGGTTCCCATAAAGAGACATTTCAGTATCAGTAAAGTATGTCGTGTCGCATATCAAAAAAGATCTGCTCTCGACAAAATAGCTTTTGGCGATCATCTCATGTCGCTCAGAGGTCGTATGACCGGTTCCGGACCCGGGGAGGATTTCTTTTCTGATTCAAGCACGGAACGGATTTCGAAGGAACTTGTCCGGGATCTGGAATCGGCCATATGGCCAAATATTTCAGTTGAAGCTCATTATAACTAGTTTCATAAATACTAGCACTGTTATAGATATTCTGAAATCGATGTCCCAATTAAATCGAAAAATTTGATTTCGCAACTTTTTTGCGCCCAGGTGGCCAACCCCGACAATTGGCGGGTTACTTACTTTACTTTAGTGGCAATTATGGTCCTCCAGTACCGTCGGTCCTGGGCTGCCGTTCTCCAATCCCCACGAACACCAGTTGAACGTGCATCGTTTTCGACAGCACACACCCACCGGGTGCGGGGTCTGCCTCGGAGTCTACGACCTCTTCCTGGTTCTCTGCTGAAAATAATTTTGGCTACTCTTTCTTCGGGGATTCTGGCCACGTGTCCAGCCCACCGCAGCCTGCCACATTGCATATTTGTATACTTGGTACAGCTCGTAATTCATGCGTCTGCACCACACTCCATTTTTCATTTTGCCACCAAGTAGAGATCGCAAAATTTTATGCTCAAAACCAAGCGCCAGTTTTGTGCGAATTTGCAAACTACGGGACTTCAGCTGGCTACGTAATCCGTAAAAAGTCCGATTCGCGGCTGCAACTCGTCGTTTCACTTCGCGGCTTACATCGTTGTCACATGTCACGAGCGTACCAAGGTATATAAATTCCTCCACTACTGCATATCGTTCCCCATCTAACTCCACCTCGCCACCAACACCACTTGAGCTCCCACGTTTCCTACCAGCAACCATGTACTTCGTTGTGGCGGTGTTAATGGTAAATCCCAATCTCGCCGCTTCCTTTTTAAAGAACATGAAGGCTTCCTCCACTACTCTACGGTTGATTCCTTTGATATCGATGTCATCCGCAAAACCAAGAAGCATGTGAGATTTCGTGTTGATAGTTCCGTTCCTCTCCACGTTTGCCCTTCGTAATGCACCTTCCAAGGCAATGTTGAATAGCAGGTTAGAGAGTGCATCCCCTTACTTCAGTCCATCCAACGTCACGAAAGCAGCTGAAGTCTCACCCGCTATCCTAACGCAAGATTTGGATCCGTCCAGCGTCGCACGAATCAGCGTAACTAGTTTCGTCGGAAAACCATGTTCTAGCATTATCTGCCACAGCTCATTTCGTTTAACTGAATCGTACGCCGCTTTAAAATCCACAAACAGATGGTGTGTTTACAAGTTGTACTCCCGGAACTTGTCTAGCAACTGACGCAGGGTAAACATCTGATCCGTCGTGGAGCGACCCTCACGAAAACCAGCTTGGTACTCGCCGACGAAGGACTCCGCTAACGGTCTCAGTCTGCAGAACAGGATACGGGAAAGCACCTTGTAGGCAGAATTGAGCAATGTAATTCCTCGATAGTTTTTACATTCCAGTCGATGTCCCTATTTGAAAATTGGCGGGTTACAATTTTTTATAAATAATCAAACTATTCCTGAACTTAGTAATTAGAGAATATTTTTTCCATTATTCTGACCACGAAATGAGCATTTTAAAATTGTTTCAAGCAAATCAAAAATTTGGGCACTAGAGGGTTAAGAGCAGCTCATTCATATAGCTAAAGCCAATGGAATTAGCGCTTGATAAGCTTCTATACAGCCAACATGTTTCTTGGGTTATGTTGTCGGCATATATTAGTACTTTAAGCTCCTTGAGAATGAAGGAAAGAGGTCCCAAATGATAGCCTTGAGGGACACCAGAAGTGACTTGAATCGGTATCGAGCATTTTCGAATTTTGCTTGGCAGCCCAAGCAACAATGTTAGTTTTATTGTGCTCTTATGGCGGTCTCCATGGCTAATTTTGGTCTTAATCATAAGAGTGTAATAAAACCCAAAATGTTACTCGGGAGAGGTGTTACAGTTAAATAATCAAAATAGGTGCACTGAGTGCAGGACAGCCCTGCAAGCGATTATGGCAACTCGACGATAACTGGTCGGTGTTAAATCAGACCAGACCAAGTCGCAAAATTGAAAAATATGAGTTAATGACAGCAAACGATCAAGAATTTTCTAAGCTATATTTTATTCTAATCAGATTACATAAGTGATGCAAACAGCCAGAGTTAGGAGATGATTTCGAACGATTGATACATATAAACCATACAGAACAGCAAACTTTGAACGCGTTTTTCTCGAAATCATAGTTTTTCCACTTGGTTCGGTCTGACTTAACACGTCAGATTTTCAGCCAATGACAAGTTACAAAGCCAAAACAAAGGAGCAGTGAACTCCACTGGTGCCATTCTGTCAGGTCCAGGATCTGTTGTGGCATCTAAATTTTTTTTTAAAACCTGCAAAATATCCTGAGCATGGAGCTAGTTGACGCCCATATCCTTTAAAGAATCCGGATAAAATGCAAAATAGCCGCTGTAAATGTTGTATAAATAGATGGTAGGAAAATTGTGGAATTTTAATTTGGTTTTCATGTAGTTCAAGAAGTTTTTAGAACTGGACATTAAGCCGTATGAATAAAAATGAGCATTTACTCAGATTTGCTAAATTCGAGCAGTCGAGTAGTCGCCAAAAGTATTTGCTCAAGTTGATATGATAAAAGACTTTGCTCTGACAGCTATTTTCTCCGTGGTAGAGGTTACTTTTCGAACATCGGATTCCGTATGAATAAAACAAGTTACTCGGAGTAAATTTTCAGCAAATCCTGAGTAAAGCTCATGAAATCTAAAGCATGCTCGGTAGCATGCTGCAATTTTGCAGGTAAATAACGAAATTGTAATTTTTTAGTATTTCTGGTGCAAAATAACGAAAAAGTGATCTGCTTTAACTTTTCGATTAGAACTGTCGTCCGAATGAAGCTATGTGCATATTCAACAATTCGAACGCCTTTCTGTATCTTAACGGGGAACGTAAAAGCGCCGCAATATTCATTTTGGTAAAATACTATTAGACTGATGTCGAAAATTTTGTACGGAAGCTTGGATCTGTCTAAAGCCTTAACAAAATCTGAACAAAACGACTTACTGCAAAGCGCAATAAAGGTCAGTTTGAATAAGAAGTCAGTTATTCAGTAACAGTTAAGTTTGGTTACAATTGGTCTGTTCTTAACGCCTTGGTCTGTGCACGCGAGTCAAGCTAAAAAAACTATTTTTAAAGTTATTTCAACATGACCTATGAAAAACTAATCTGCAGAAATAAGTGGTCAGAAAACAGAGGAGCAAAGGCGATGCCCTTACCCTCAAAACTGAGGGGCCGAAATATTCGGAAGTTTTGAAGGCCATGAGAGGGGACGATCAGTTGAGGGGTCTTGGCGTGGATGTGCGGAGTATCCGCCGCTCTCGCACGGGCGACATGATCCTTGAGCTCAAAAAAAAAAAATGCCGCTGAAAAGGGTTCTGCCTACAAAGTGCTGGCAAAAAAAGGTTCTTGGCGATAGCGTATAGAAGCGCACTAACGCCTAAGATGAAGTCCGTTTCTACACAGGTCTCGTCGTCCATAACGTGGCAGCGTGGTTTTGTCAGCTTTTGATCGTATAACTTCCGGGCACGGCTTTTCGCGACCGTATTCTGTTTTTCGTTACGGGTTTTTGACCTTCTGTACCTTGAATATACGGAATCCAGCTCAAGTCCAATTAAACGGCAGCGATCCGGGTAAAGGGGAAGATTGGTGGGATCTCGCCAGGGTAATCGAGCTGGTGCGGGACCCAAACCACAAATAGGTACATTTTCCAGTATCGGACGTACAAGAGAGCAGTACTGGACTTTCAGGCAATGAGGATCCTCGAAGTCTTGCGATGAACCCTAGTTGTCTACTCGCTTTAGATACGATCGCCGTGCGGTGCCTGTTAAACATCAGCTTTCTGTCAAGAACGACGCCAAGGTCATTAACGTGATCCACTCTGTTTAGCCCATTAAGCTTGCCCATTAATAGCATACTCGAAGACACCCTTTAGGTATTCCTAGTCAATTAAAATACAGATATCGAATACATAAAGTATACTTTATTAAGATAAGTTGAACTGTTAAGTCGACATTTATTAATTTTTTTTTGCATCAATATATGCATAAAATATACGTAGCTTTTATTCTAAGTTCTAGTTCAGTATCTTTAAGACATATTTGCAGCATACTTTATTTTAATTGTGGCCCTACAATGGCCTTGAAAGAAATCATGCGCCAGCAAATAAGCTAAGAAAATATTCTTGAAGATGTGAATGAAGTTATCAAATTTCTTGTCTACACATTTGGTGATTCGGGCATTTCTACGGCACGCTTGTTTCATCTGCTTGCTTCATCTTCATTTCATTTGTGTAGAAAATGTTCAAGTGAAATCGTTGTTTGAAGAGAAAAGTGTTCAATTTCACCACTCGTTCGTAGAACTTAATCTCCAACATTTTGTCACCTAGACTAATAAACAGAATTATATTTTCAGTGTTACGTTTAAGTAAAACTTAGGAAAAAACTAACCTATAGAATCAAGGTATTCCGCATTTGCAAGATTCCCAGCTATTTCACCTAAATAACTAGCGCAACGGTTTTTTTTTCTACCAGTCCACTCCAATCTTCTATACCTATAAAAAAGGATTTCTATCTGTCTGTCTGTCTGTCCGTATGTTCCTTATAGAATCGAAAGCTACTGAACCAATCGGCGTGAAAATTTGCATGTAGAGGTTGTTGGGGCCAGGGAAGGTTTTAGTGATGGTTAGAGACCCCTGCCCCCACTAAGAGGGGGGGCTCCCATACAAATGAAACACAAATTTCTGCATAATTCGAGAACTAATCAAGCAAATAGAACAAATTTGGAAGTTTTCGGTGACAAGAATTTATTCTATGATAAATTGAGACCCCTCCCCTCTTTATAAGGGGAATTATAACTCCTCTCTCCTTTAAGAGGGGGGACTTCCAAACAAATTTCCTTATAACTCGAGAACTAATCAAGCAAATGGAACCAAATTTGGCATGTGAAGGTTTTTGAGGGCAAGAATATTTTCTATAGTGAATTAGGACCCCTCCTCACTTTCAGAGGGGGGGGCTCCTGTACCAAAGAAATACAAATTTTCTCATAACTCGAGAAGTAATCAAGCAAATGGAACCAAATTTGGCATGTGAAAGTTTTCGAGGGCAAGAATATTTTCTATGGAGAATTAGGACCCCTCCCCACTTTAAGAGGGGAGGCTCCTATACAAACGAAATACAAATTTCCTCATAACTCAAGAACTAATCAAGCAAATGGATCAAAATTTAGCACGTGGGTGTTTTTGGAGACAATTTTGTTTTCTATGATGAATTGGGACCCCTCTCCACTTTAGGAAGGGGGGCTCCCATACAAATGCAATACAAATTTCCTCATAACTCGAGAACTAATCAAGCAAATGGAACCAAATTTGGCATGTGAAAGTTTTCTAGGGCAAGAATATTTTCTATGGTGAATTAGAACCCCTCCCCACTTTAAGAGGGGGGGCTCCTATACAAACGAAATACAAATTTCCTCATAACTCGAGAACTAATCAAGCAAATGGAACCAAATTTAGCATGTGGGTGTTTTTGTAGGCAAGAATGTTTTCTATGGTGAATTGGGACCCCTCCCAACTTTAAGAGGGGGTGCTTCTACACAAATGAAATACAAATTTCCTCATAATTCGAGAACTAATCAAGCAAATGGAACCATATTTGGCATGTGGGTGTTTTTGGAGGCAACCATTTTTTCTATGATGAATTAGGACCCCTTACCTTTTTAAGAGAGGGGGCTCTCATACAAACGAAATACAAATTTCCTCATAACTCGAGAACTAATCAAGCAAATTGAACCAAATTTAGCATGTGGGTGTTTTTGTAGGCAAGAATATTTTCTATGGTGTATTAGGACCCCTCCTCGCTTTAAGAGGGGGGGGGCTCCTATACCAATGCAAAACAAATTTCCTCATTGCTCGAGAACTAATCAAGCAAATGGAACCAAATTTGGCATGTGGGAGATTTTTGAGTCTTGAATTTATTTTACAATAGTTAGAGACCTCTCACCCCTCTGGTAGGGGGATATGGACTCTCATATAAATAAAACAGAAATTTTTGCGAAACTCACAAACTAATCGAACTCGAGAAATTCGAGACTCTTCCGTAAAACATTAGTCAATACAAGACCACAAAAACTGTCTATAGTAACACTAGATCATTCAGGACGAGACGGTCGCGAGTGTTGCCGGTGACCCGCCGTCGGAAATGCCGCCCACTGGGGGGCTTGCATAACTCGAGATTGTAACAAAGATCATCCGAGATTCATGATTTATGTACAACACAGGTTAATTTGTGGCAATACGAAGTTTGTCGGGTCAGCTAGTTTATTATAAATGCAAACTACTTGTTTGGAAGTTCTTTGGTAAATGACAGCGTTTTGACAGAGTAAACTCTATGTTCGAAAGTTCGAACTTACTATGATTCTTGTTGAGTAAAGTAAACGTTTATTCATACGGAATTGAGTAAATGCTCTGAGACTTTACTTTACTCTGAATCGAGCTGAGTAAAAGTTTGCAGAGTAAATGCTCATTTTTATTCATACGGCTTAATATTTCAAGATCAATTTTTGAATTGTTCTCTGCAAATGCATTGCTGTTGGCTAAATTTAGCTGGTTACTTACTTACCAAATCTATTGCTAAGTTTTCACTACTGGTGTGTTTTTCACCAATTGTGTAGGCCTTTTGTTTGCGTTTTTTTTTACTTTTTTAATCTGGGTTTTATACCAGACTGGACTTTTTGTACTTTTGTGATGTTTTCTTTTCTTTAATAGCATGTTCCGTATCACTATTTCTAACAAAATTTTATAAAATATGTCTACATCAGCTTCGACATTTTCATAAATAACGAGAATAAGTTGACAGTTAACAAATTCTACGTCTAATATTTTTATAGTTTAGCTTTTCGTATTCAAAAACTTCTTCGTACGCGCAGTCGTTGGGCCATTGCCAATGGCCCATTGGTATTCGTGTATAAATGAAGAATATCCAATTCCTGTGTTAAATGCCTCATTTTTTCACAGTGAATTTAATGATTCAGTCACACAGAAGTCTTCATAAATGTTCGTGAGCAAAAAATCTAGATCTGTTAATTTGGTTCAGTTCCAAATTGGAAGATTTATCGAAAATAAGGTGCAGTTTTTCAGATTTTCAGTGTAGTACACGTTTTGGTTCTTCCAATTACAGTAATGTTCCGATTTTGTCAGCCCCATGTTGAATTTTGGGCTGACAAAATGGGGAAACTGACAAAATCGGGAAATTTTTTTTCGAAATTTTTTTCAAAATTCAAGACTTAAGACCTTGCAATATCAAAAACTTCTACTAACAATTAAATTTTAACCCTCAATTGGTCAACCAAAGGCTCAATGAACCGGGCACTGCGCACTGGTCCAGAACCTTTTTTGGTGCACATTAGCTTTGAGCGGGAAAACGTGGTTTTAGGTTAATGGAGCCTTTGGAAGACTTTCTTAAAATTAAAAGTTCTATCGTCCAGTGGAATTCAAACTTTGATTAATCCCCCTAAAAGCGAAATAAAAAAATTATTTTTCTTCAGTTTCAATATAACACATTGATGTGTTCTGCAAAGTTTTACAACATGTTATCACAAGAAATTTTACTGAAGACAGTAACCTTCTATCTCTTCACCAAAGATAGAAAAATCCTATTTCTCATAAATGAAAAATCGTTAAAATTGGTTTTTCTATTTTAGCTGTTTTTATAGTTGTTGTATGACTTTTTCATGTTTTACAAAGTTGTACAAATAGTAAAAATACACAAAATTGCTGAAAATAGTATACCTCTATGCTTGCTTGTTTAGGAACTATAGAACTTTTACTATAAAAATACCGTAATTTTGACCCTGAATTACTCGCAACAAGGCATAATTTTATTCAAAAAGTCTCCCCAGAGAATCAAAAGCAGGCTAAAAAGTTTTATAAATTATGTTTAAAAGCACTAAAGTTAAACAAAATGTATAGGCTGACAAAAGCTGATAAAATTGGGGGTAGACAAAATCGGGAGCTGACAAAATCGGAACATTACTGTGTTTCTGTATTTACTTTTTTGATTATTTTTATGTTGAAATTCAGTTCAAAATTTTGTTCGTCGTTATTATTCTGTAAAGCATATTGATGTTGCCCAATATCTTTATTTTTATTCTCTCGAATAGTTAAGAGTAATCAAGTGGCTCAAGTTTCATTGTAGTTCGTATGGACAACAATATAAATAAAAGTCTAAAATTTGATTTAACTATCAAGATGTTTGAAAAAAAAACTTACGTGAACATATACAACCCTACTATTACAAACAAATCTAAACTCCCTTCACTACAAGTCACCTTTCACCAGCAAATCTGTTCAGCGACTCTCATCCCCCAAATTGTACATAGATGTTCGTTTTGAAAGGCTCATTCAAAACATCACACCATTACCGACGGCAGACCCTCTAAACTGTTAAAAACTAGCGATCCAAATAGTCTTAATTGTACCCTATTTATAGGCATAAGCAAATATGGCAAAAGTAAAGAAAATCGCCGAAATAAATGTACTTCACAAAACCCAATCAAACAATCTCCTCGAAACCAAAATCAACCAACAAAGCACAATCGACTTTCCTTCCTCGACCTGGGTCGACGATAAGGACATCAACAAAATCAACAATAAAAAAGCGTACGTTCTTATTTTGCATTGTTTCCGATTTTCCCTACTGGCTGTGATGACCGATCTGATCTGATCTTCCGTGCCACAATCGAACCGGAAGTGTCTCGTTAGCGTGCATCTCTTGAACCGGGAGACGGTGACGGACAGCAGCAGTAGCAGCAGCGCGGATGTCGCCTTTCGTCAATTCGTAATTTGCCACGCGGAACAGGCCTAATTGCCGTTCGTGTGACGGTAAATTTGGTTCGCCCCGTTAGTTGGTAAAATGTTCGCCTGTTCGCCTATTCCCATGCATATTCAATCAACAATTGATGTCCACATCATTGGTGAAAACAACAACACAGCGTCTGCAACACAATGGCGAACCGGATAATCAGACGCATATTGTTTCCTGCCCGGTACACGTGCACTTCAATGGTGCATTGTTCCATGGCTGGTCGAGAATATGGTTCAGAACCATTGCGGAGTTTTGAATCTCAAGGGAATGGGAAAGATTTAAAAAAATATATCAAATAGGATTACGACTGTCGATTCGCTCGGAAGCATCCCTTGACTCGGTCTCTTGACTGTGGCTTTTTTGTTGTAACCATTATTATTATTGTTATTATCATTACCCATTGTGCTGCAGCGTCGTTTAAGCGGATTTGCGTGGTGCTGGCTGATTATTTGCTGGTAGGTATTTATGTGTACACTGCAATGGAAAAGGGATCGCAAACGAGTGGATTGGGAAATTAATTTTACTTTGGTAGTCATAGCAACATCGCATCGTCGGATTAGAGAAGTACAGCGTATGTATTCAGGAAGCCGGAAGCAACCGTAAGTATGCGTACGGAGATGCAGTTTCGACGGAGGGGTTTCCTCTTGTGATTGCCGCAACAGGTAAAAAGTTGGCTTTGAAACTGAAACGGATTAGGCTGATTAATTATATTTCCATTGTTCGAAGGCGTTGGATTTTTCGGTCAATGATGATTTGCGAAAGCGTGGTTGCCTACTGGCGCATTTCATCGGTAGGTACTTTGTTCCATATCCCATTAGCCAAGTAAAAGAGAAAGTACTCAACCGGAATTGTTTATTTACGTAAGTTTTTCGTGAAACTTTCCCATCAAAAACGTAAATTAGAAAAAAAATGATATTTTGCTTTAAATCTGGAAATAAGAATTGCTTTGTCATGTCTTGATGAGCATTTCAACGAATTACAAACATCCCCAACAAACATTTTTGCTGCATAACTGCTCGTTAAGTGTTTGTTACTTGGGCATTATCCATATAATAGTTGAATAAGCTTTTTTTCAAATAAAATGTCTAGCTTAGTGAAGGAATTATGTGTTAGGATCGCAAACCTATACAGTGAAACTTCGATTTTTGTTTTGAAATTCGTGTTCGTTTTAGGCAATACTAAACTTTAAACTTTCAAAAATTCAGTTATGATTTGTTTGTCATCCAGTCCGATGTGGTTCAAAGAGTAATCAATATCTGCGCACCACAGGGTCTGGGAGACAAATTAGGCTCGAATCCATTTATAATTGGCTTCCATTTATAGTTTGGTTTGATCTGTGGACCTCCATCAAGAGGAACGTTATACAATCTTACCCCGTTGCTTCAATGACGCTCCCTCTTCTAATTTTCCGCTCGACACCTTGTCTCCCCTGAGATACTATCATCGTCCTTGTTTTATTACTTTCTTCTACCATTCCCTCCATCGATTGTAAAAAATGCCGTTATAGAAAGAAAACTCCTTATGACTGTGTTATACGGATACCCCTGATCTTCTGGAGAAATCACCTAGTGGCCAATTTAGACCGTAGTCTTTCGATTGTACATTCCCAATTGATGCTGGGCCCTATTCTCACAGTCACCTCGCCTCACTTTACTTCTCTCACACGCCCTATTCTCACAGTCACCTCACAGTTTGATTTGAACAGTCACCCAGGTGAGCGGGGTCACCTAGATGACTGTGAGAATCGCAAATTGTCACCTCACCTGAAAAAATTTAGTTGAGGTGACAGTGAGAATAGGGCCCACTGTCGAGTTTACGATGAATTTCGCTTGTTGATCGCTTGTTGCACTTAGACTTAGGACCGATTTGAGTAATAAAAATTACGGAAGTTATGATCCTATTGCGCAGGAGCAGGAGGCCCTTCCTGCTGCTAATTATCGCCAAATCGTTCGGTAATATTTTGATTAGTGCTATGATTGCTCCTACCGCCTTCTCACAGGCACATAATCGACTCGACTGTTGAAGTTTATCCCTCCTCTGTTGGGTACTCTTACCACTGAGTCCAGTATTTAGAACTATTGTGGTATGCCCCGTTTCATTATTTTACCATACGCTACAAGCTTACCTACCACTTATCGAGGAAGTGACAGGCTGGTAGCTGGAGCGAGACATGTGCCAATCAGGGACGACTAGGTTTATGAACCTAGTACCCTGATCGACGACGCCAACCGGATCTCCCCTTTTTGAGATACTGCAGTCTGCGTACTATTTGTGCTCCACGATTGCAGAGCAAGTGTTCCGAGGTTAAATATCATCTTGTACGAAACTAAGATTCCGAAGATGATATTTACTGGGACAATATCCTGTCGCAAGACCGGTAAGCTTGCTGAGATCTCTCTTATTAAGACTCAGCGACTTTTGAGTAACTCTCATCCTCGACGTTATATATTTTAGAGATTGTTTGAGCGATTGTACAGCCATCTTGATGGCCATAATTGTTCGGCTCTCCTTTTGTTTCAGCCCACCCTCCAGCCCACAGTTAGAGATCAGGCAGAGTGAATCTCGACCCGTGAATAGAGAGTTGGAGCCACATCTTCGTTTGTCAACTCACAACGAGTCGGCGTGTTGAGGATAGACAAGGATCAGGACTGAACCTCTGCTAGCGCATCGTTCAAGGTCTGTTCCTCCCCTATTCTCCTCTCCACCTCATTTGTTTCTTTGTTTTTCGGCAGAGAGAGCATGCACGGTAAGAAATCATTCACTGCATCAGTGACCGGCTTGATGCAGCAAGGGCAAATTACTGTGGAGGGCGCCCTGGTACTCCACAGGCTCCGTTGCGGCGAGAGAATTTATAGAACCCCCTACACCATTCATCCCACAACACGGGTCGCGTCACGCTTTGGATTAAGGGTTTATCCATTCAAGTTTTTACATAATAGCCATGGATAACAGCTATTAAAACCATCCTCAGGGCTTTGGGCCTTCTGCTTTGGTTCTTAGTAGTCTTACCTCCTACAAGCAGCGTTGCCAACCGGTTTTTTTTTCGAAAATCTGGAAAACGAAAATAAAAATATCTGGCAAAAATCTGGCTTTCATTTGGCCTAACGGAAGACAATGTTTGAAAAGCGCCTTTTTTGTCTGATTAGGCATCAAAAAGTCTGGAAAATCCAAACAAATCTGGAAGGTTGGCAACGCTGCCTACAAGAACCGTCTTGCAGGCGAAGAGTTTACACTCAGCCTTCGCATGAGTGCCCCCTTCTCTGTCCGCATACGACCCTAGTTTTCACCGGTTGTCCGATTTCCACTAAGGAACGTATCCCGGATGGTACCAGGATGAGGTAGAGATAGGAGTTGCTGAATAGGAGGCTGTGGAACTTCGTGGTAGTTCTGGAGCGTATTATTCAACCATTTATCATCCTTTACTGTTGAAGTTTAGTTGGTCCCCAGATAACACAAGATCGTAATAGAAAGTTCACATTAAATCGTTTTCATGTCAATTTAACATTGGAATTGAATAATGAATAGAGTATGTCAAAACAAAGTAAACAATAAGTTGTTTTGCAGTCGTGCGTGTCCTCATATACAACTCATGACTGTGAATTATAAAGCAGTATAGATGATTGCAATATTTAGTTATATCTCAATCATATATTCAGGAGTATTAAGTTGCGTGTTATAAAAACCGCTGTATAAAATACAAAATAGAATTAAAAATAATCGTCAAAAATTTTCACACGTATATTGCCTCCACTTTGGTACATATATGCTCTTATCTGACGTGAAATATAACTTTTTCGTTCAGATATGATGTCGTGTTTCTCAGTTGCAATCGAGATATACAAACCATATGGTTTACTGGGTCGTCGATGATCACGTTCAAGTGCTTTTCCTCATGCTTAGAGTCGATAAAAATTTCCCAGTCTGGAAATCCCAGATCGTGATTTTCACCTGCTGAACTACATTTCGGTTGCTAAGTACTGGTTTCTCCATTTCCTGATAAGCTTGCTTACTTCTTACTTCTCGCAGGGGGGAGGGCTCTGCTGGAACCAGCATTACTCTCCACTACACTCGGTCCTTGGCTAGTCGTGGCCAACTCGTTGAGCCTCCCATCACTTGCCACAGTCGGCTTCAACCTGGTCGAATCATCTAACACGTTGGGACCCTCTATTCCTGGTGCCAGCGGGAAGAAAACAGATTTCAGTCGTTCCCTGAGATGGGGCCGTTCCACCGTAGCCTGTCGACTTTTGCCAAATGTTCGATAAGAATCTCTCCAAGTAGTATCTGTACCTCGGGGTTCATAAAGGACGGGGTAGACTGGATTCTAATTAAACTGGAATGATCGAGACCTGATGTGAGGGTGTCGTGTACTGATAGTTTAATTGTCAAAACATTTTGGCGCCAACCGAAAGAGTGTGGGTTAGAGTCCCACTCAGTAATTGAACTACGCAATATATTTTGACCTCACCTTTAAGTTTCTCAATATCATCCAGTCTACCATTCTTCCTCACCAAACGCTCCTTCACCTTGAAAGTAACAAAAACACTAATGTTTATTCTGTTCGTGAACGATTTGTGCTTTACCATACAATCTCCCAAATACATGTTTGCAGATGATCTCAAATTCTTCCGGGTGGTAAAGTCGGCAGCTGACTGCTCGAAGCTAACTGGGCGGTTATGAGGCCTAAAGTTTACGATAGATGCCACCTCGATTAGCAGTGTCCAAAACGTTTCATCACTTACCGTTTCATACCGCGGACAACGATGCTAAAGCGCTCTTAACCGACCGGACCATGCGTTCCCAGTATCCCCCCACATGTGGCGAGGACAGGGGGTTGAAATGCCTTTGCCAATTCCAATATCTTCCTCCAGCTACACCAGTAATCTCACGCGATGACTAGAGGGCGTAACTCACGTGTAGCATGGTTGAGCTGATTTACTAGTTCCCTGTTGAACATTTACACTACGTTCAAACGATCAGTCGAAATAGTCTGCTTCTTACCGTTGACATTTAGATGCATGTATTTATTGTTCCGTTGTAGCACTTCAAAGGGACCTTCATAAAGATGCCAAAATGGTTGTTTGGTAGAGCCCCTGGAATAAAGATGTACTTACAGGTTTTAAGTTCCTCCAATACAAATACAGGATTCGTTCCGTGGTGGATGTCCTCTGCAGGTTTTATTTGTTGACAACTTGACGAAGGTCGAACGAAAATATTCTGATGCGGGCGTTCGAAAAATTCCTCAGGTACACGAATGTCCAATATCGAGTGTAGTCCCTTTGCCATTTCAGCAACTGAGCAGCCAATATCTTCTTTAATGGTTGTACGTATTCCTTACATGATTGAGGGAAATTTGGTGCGCCAGTGCTTCGCATTGACACATGTTGACTTACTTGACCTAGTTGTCATGCCGTCCTTAGACAAACCCTGGTGAACATAGTTTCTCCAATTTACTTGGTTGTGTGGTACCGCTCTGTAATTCCTCGGAGACCGTATAATCTCTGCCAGATCTCGCTCCACCTGGTCTAACCATCTTGCTCGCTGCACTGCTGGTCGTCTTGTTCCAACCGGATTTGAGGCAAACACCATCTTTACAGGGTAGTTGTCCGGTATATTTTCAATATGCCCAGCCCATCGCATCCGTCCAGTTTTAGCCACCTCTTGCATACTGGGTTCACCATAGAGCTATGCGAGTTCATGGTTCATCCTCCACCTCCATTTCATTCTCCCTTCTCCTGTACACAGCCGAAGATCGTTTTTAGCATTCGTCTTTCGAAAACTCCGAGCACTCACAGGTCCTCCTCGAGCATTGTCCAATTCCATGCCCGTAGAGAACAACCGCCTGCAAATGACGGATCTCGGTAGAAGCATGTTCGATGAACCGGAAAATACTGAGAACCTGAGCAGAGGGTTCAAAGCCCCAAAAGAAGGATGGTTTTAATAGCTGTTATCCATGGCTAAAAGTAAAAACGTCAGTGGATAGACCCCTAATCCAAGATGTCATGCGACCCGTGCCGAAGGATGAATGGTGAGGGGGGGTTCTAATAATACTCAACCTCAAACACCTCAGCCTCAGCCTGTGGAGTTCCAGAGCGTCCTCCACAGTAATCAGCCCTTACCGAATCATGACGGGCTCTGATGCGGCGGGCTCTTCTTTCCCCTCAACTCGTGGGATTCTATATGAATAATCAAAATAAAACAAGTTTAACTTCTGTGAGCGCGGACAGATTAGATAATCGGTTCGCAAGAGATGGCATCCAGAGATCTCCACCGATGAATACGAGTAGAAGCGCCAGCGTAAGCGGAAAGAGAAACGGCACACCTGTCGCTTCAACTGCATCTACGCCGGACGCAGCAATGAACAGCTCGTCGCTAATAAAAGCAGTGGCAGGAAAGAGAGACATGCTACCAAGAGTAGTAGCGGCGTCTCATCAGCTCGATGCCGTGGCTCGAGTTCGTGGCGGGTCGCAGCACCCTAGCGAAAGACCTGAAATAAAGTCTGCTCATGCTTCGGGGCACCATGCGTGCTGCGACGAAGGAGCACAGCGAACTCGAAGCGCGAGTAAAAGTGGCAGAGAAAGAGATCTAGAAGGCGTTCGAATCGAGGTCTGCACGAACGGATGCTTGCCCATCAATGACTGACCACACCGTGGCCCTCGCGACTACGAAGCAGTCCAACGACAACAAGGTATCCACCAAAACGCGCAAGGCAATCCCCAGAGGAAGAAACCCCCACGGGCCCGAAGAAGCGCCTGGTCGCAAAGAGTCGTATGCCAACCGAAGAACCCACTAAGGGTAACAAGACGCTGTTAGCGTCCGACAACCAGTGAGAGTTGGTCAAAAAGAAGAAGGCCCGGAAGAAGAAGGAGGATCGAGCTCCACCGAAAGTGGCCAGAAAAAAGAGGAGCAAAGGCCTGCCCTTATCCTCAAAACTGAGGGGCCGAAATATTCGGAAGTTTTAAAGGCCATGAGCGGGGATGATGAGTTGTAGGATCTTGGCACGGATGTGCGGAGTATCCGCCGCTCTCGTACCGGCGACATGATCCTTGAGCTCAAAAAGAATGCCACTGAAAAGGGTTCTGCTTACAAAGTGCTGGCAGAAAAGGTCCTTGGCGATAGCATACAGATTCGCGTACTAACGCCCGAGATGACTCTCCAGCTTAGAAACCTGGACGAGATCACTGAAGCGGGCGAACTAGCACGAGCTTTCAAGGAGCAATGTAACGTGGTGGTGACTACCGAGGCAGTTCATCTGCGCAAGGGACCGGCGGGAACCCAGGTAGCAACTATAAAACTTCCACTGGTTGACGCAAATGCAGCCCTGAAAGTGGCTAAGCTGAAGGTGTTCCAGCAACCGGAGGCCTGCTTCCGGTGCTTTGAGAGAGGGCACAAGTCCTGGAGCTGTAAGAAGCCAGACCTAAGCCGCCTGTGTATGAGAGGTGTAGCGGTACGGCCCATATAGCGAGGGACTGTACTGCGCCGCCCAAGTGCCTGATATGTACCGGCCAACGGGACGCTAAGCACACAACAGCAGGCCCAAAGAGCCCGACAGGCGCGCCGACGACTAAAACACGGGCGTAGTGCAGGTAACGCAACTAAACTTGAATCACTGCTACGCGGCCCAGTAGCTGTTGTACCTAGGAGTTATAGAGTCGTTGACGGACATTGCCATCATCTTGGTCTGGGATAGGTCCGGGACGGTGGCTATATGGACGACAAGCAGGTTCTCGGTTGAAGAGGTTGTGTCAACTGCAGACGAGGGACTTGCGGTTGCCAAAGTGGGTGGAGTGTTCTACTGCAGCTGTTATGCTCCGCCGAGCAGTTTACACGGATGGTAGACCAAGTATCAGTTGTGCTGACTGGTTTAAGGCCGTTGGTTGTGGCGGGTAACTTTAACGCTTGGGCGATAGAGTGGGGAAGTCGTCGCACGAACCATAGGGGTTGGATTCTGCTTGAAGCTCTGGTAAAGCTTAACGTAGATCTGGCCAACGTCGGCACCATAAGTACCTTCAGTAGGAACGGTGCGGAGTCTATCATCGACGTGACCTTCGGCAGTCCTGGTCTGATAGGAGACTGGAGGGTACACAATGGCTACACTCACAGTGACCATCAGGCGGTCCGTTATGGAAGACAGCATACTTCGATCCCGAAGTATTTGTGGAAGCGGTCCGAAGAGAGTGCGGTGATCGCGGTATGCCCGATCCGAACGCTGATCACTTGGTTGCGGTACAGTCGCGAGCGTGTGACGCTACCATGCCCAGGAAAGGTCGACCCAGGTATTGGAGGTCACCGGCTTACTGGTGGACAGATGAAATTGCGCAACTACGCGGAGCGTGCTTTCGTGCGAGGAGAATTAGGCAAAGAGCTCGTTCGGCTGAAAGTCGAGTAGCACTTGTTGCTGCACGTGCAGCGCTTAAGAGTGCGATAAAGGCTAGTAAACGAGCCTGCTTTAAAAGGTTATGTGCTAGTGCCAATGCGAACCCGTGGGGTGATGCCTACAGGGTCGTAATGGCAAAGACCAAGGGCATAATGGCGCCCGCAGAGCAATCGCCAGAGACGCTGGAGCGGATCATCGAAGGCCTCTTTCCGCGCCTCGAGCTGAGGCCCTGGCCCCAGGCCGCTAAGTCGTCCCACGGCCGACGTTCCAGTATCTCAGACCATGGCGTAGAATGGTCGGCCTCCCAGCCGAACATCCAAAGTAACATGGGCGACGGCGGTTTAGAGGTCGGGGAGGAAGTGGCGATAGTTACGAACGAGGAACTCATTGAAATCGCTAAATCCCTAAAGGTGAGCAAGGCACCGGGGCCAGAATGAATCCCGAATATGGCCATTAAAGCGGCTATTCTAGAGGCTCCCGAATTATTCGGGGCAGTAATGAGAAAATGCCTGGAAGCTGGCCATTTCCCGGACAGATAGAAGCGACAGAACCTGGTCCTATTGCCGATGCCGGGAAAACCTCCGGGCTGTCCCCTCGTCATATAGGCCGATCTGTCAGCTCGATACTGCCGGCAAGGTGCTGGAGAGGGTTATCCTTAACAGACTCGTACAGTACACTGAGGGTACAAACGGTCTGTCAAGGAACCAATTCGGCTTCCGAAAAGGCAAATCTACGGTGGATGCCATCTTGTCTGTCACTAAGACAGCCGAGGTGGCAATCCAGCCCAAGAGGACAGGTATTCGTTATTGCGCAGTTGTCACGCTCGATGTGAGAAATGCGTTTAATAGTGCTAGCTGGGAGTCCATAACCAACTCGCTTCGGAATATCCAAGTGCCAGTGTCGCTGTACAGAATTCTGGAAAATTATTTCCAGACTCGTGTGCCATGCTACAACACGGAGGAGGGTCAGAAGTGCATTCCAATCACCGCAGGATTCCGCAAGATTCCATACTGGGCCCGGTGCTGTGGAATGTCATGTATGACGAGGTGTTGAAGCTAAAGTTCCGAGTAGGGGTGGTGATTGTCGGCTTTGCGGACGACATCACCTTGCAAGTCTACGGTGAATCTATCAGAGAGGTTGAGTTGACGGCTGCCCACTCTATAAGCATTGTTGAAGATTGGATGCGATCCAGGAAACTGGAACTAGCGCATCATAAAACGGAGGTTATCGTGGTGAACAACCGCAAGTCGGTGCAGTAAGCGAATATCAACATCGGGGACTGCACTATTTCGGTCGAAGACAAGCTCAAGTTCGGGAACTACGTCGACTATGCCTGCAAGAAGGTTTCCACAGCTATTTCGGCATTGTCTCGTATGATGTCTAATAGCTCTGCGGTATATAGCAGCAAGTGAAGGCTATTAGCCAACGTTGTCCAGTCCATACTCAGGTATGGCGGGCCGGTGAGATCATCGGCGTTAGCTACTAAAAGCTATCTAGCCAAGTTGGAAAGCACCTATCGTCACAAGTGCTTGAGAGTGGTGAGTGCGTATTGCACAGTTTTACAAGACGCAATCTGCGTCTTAGCGGGTATGATGCCTATTTTCATCATGATCATCAGCGAGAACATAGAGTGCTCCAATCAACGTGGAACTAGAGGCATACGGAGTACCACAAGATCGGTCTCGATGACCACATGGCAACGAGCATGGTCTAATTCCACAAAAGGCCGGTGGACACATCGACTTAGTCCTGAACTATCCGGGTGGGTCAACAGAAGCCACGGCGAAGTCAACTTCCACCTGACACAAATCCTGTCAGGGCATGGTTGTTTTAGACAGCATCTGCACAAGTTTGGGCATGCGGAGTCCCCTGTGTGTCCCGAATGCGTGGATGTTGAGGAAACTGCAGAACATGTTTTCTTCATATGCCCTTATTTCTCGGGCGCGAGAAGCAACAGAATGACAGTGAGCGGATAGGACACTACTCCGGATAACTTAGTCCAAAGGAAGTGTTCCAGCTCGGATGCCTGGGGAGTGGTCAATGCCGCTGCTACCCAGATTGTACTTGAGCTACAACACCGTAGGAGAGCCGATCAACGGCGAATAAACAGCCTAACTACCATAGTCCAGTAGTTATCTAAGAGGGTGCGTTAAGCACAATAGCCCCTCCCTTAAGTAATACCGATAAGGTACTGGTATGGTAAAAAGCTAAATCATTCAGCCTGCTTTGTTAACTTGAAAATCTGTATATAATACATATAATATAAAATATCCGTAATATAATAATAAAATATCCGATGGAATGAATAATAAATTTTCAGCTCCATAGTTGTGCAGCACATGCGCATTAAATTGTATCGTGCATATTGGTACGATAAGTGGATAAAATCAACGCGCCATCCAAATTTTGCAATTTTTTGTAACTATAGTCAATAAATATAGTCAATAAGCCAATCTCAATTTCTGCCGAAACCATTCATCTGCTTCTTGTCATATGAAAACTGATTGATAATAACTTTCTTTCTGCAACTTACACTTTGCTTTGATGAATTTTGGATTGTAGGCTAAATAAATACTAGAATATGGCAATATGGCGTCCCATAAAAAATGTTTTGGGTGTTGAACGGTATCAAACCATCCAGTTAGCTTCGTGATACGATGCTGGTCTAACAAGCCAGTCGTCATATATTCGAATTTCGGCTAGGCGGTGCTTGCTAGATAGAGTCAGTAGGATCGTTGGACTAGCCCCGACATTAACAGCCGGCTGCGAAGTTTGTCGATAAAGAAGGGTAATTTCTAAAGACGGTATAACCCAAATGTTTTGCTTTTTCGGTGTTGAACTAATATTCTTCAGAATAGCAGCAATAAATCTATTTGGTCAGTGTGTTATCATTTTAATAGCACTAAAAACTAACAAATTTATTGTGACAAGCAAACATAATAAGATTTACGTCGACAAATTTGATGATGATCGCACATTTTATGTTTATCTCTAATGAGCGTGCCTCCTATATTTAAGTCGTGTTGGTACGCCACATTTTATTGCTACGCCTTAATTTATTAGAGATGTGGTGCAGTCAAGTAGTTTTATCGTGGTAATACAAGCAACCAAAACAAATTTGCTTTAACTGTTTTAGTATCTTTATATTGCGTCTTACCGTAATACAACAAGAGGGAATGATTAAAATACCACAATACAACCGTTAAAAACTTTAAATATAACGGCTTTCGAATGGCTGTTTGGGTATGAGAGCTATTGTGTGAATCACATCGAGTGTCCCTTTGCTCGACTAGTCTACTTTTGGCATTATGTAAGTCACACGCGACACGGGTTTGTCGAGCAATTCGACTGAGTCGACCGGTTAAAAGCTAATGGCTCAACTGTCAGCAAATGACGAGTGAGCTTGCATTGTTTTGGCGGTGCATTAAGCCGCTCTGTTGTCCGCTCTCCTCGCACTCGAGCTGCTCGACACGACTTACATAATGGAGTCCTATACCAAATTGTTTAGGTATGATGTTTTTGATACGATCAAGAAGATAAGAGACCAACAAAAGGGATTTAACATTTGCAATGACAATCTCAGTGCAATTAACAATAATGCATTTTTCGTTCAGGATGAAGATAGAAGTTGAAGTTGCTTCTTCTGTGGTTTCGGGGAAATTCTCAAAATTAATATACATTGCCTCTCAAAACAAATACGTTTTTTAATAATAAGGTTAAAGCAAATTACAAACGCTTTTATTTCTACGAAAGAAAGATACAACAATTTTTATTATTGTAAAACATATAGAAGTGAACAATGTATCGACTATGTCGTCATAATTTTCCAGACTATTTTTAGAGGCATATTTACGAAATCTTAAATAAGTTGGATGTTGAGTAATAAAATAATTAGTGACTATTTATCCATCCAGGCTGTGATGTCAGTCCTTCCACTGGTATAACGGAGGAAACTGTTTAACTCCACGATGAGAATTGAATCCAGAATGCAGGCTTCTGAAATGACACTGAATAAAAGAAACCTGTGGAAGAGAGGCTAGAGAAATTTAAGTAAAACCGTGTAGTCCAAATATGCATCCTGTGGAAAAAAATATCCTGTATACTAGAAAGCAATTATGAACCATCGAAAATGTAACAGAGCTTGAGGAAACCATCAGTATCAGTCTCTTACTTCATATAATACCCGAATCGAACAAACCATCAGATCAATCAATAGTGAAATACAACTAAATTGAAAACAGTAACATACTAAGATACAACCTTGCGTGATGCTCCACAGCTCGGACGAGGTAAAGACGCCCGTCGGTGCGATGAAATCGTAGGAGAAAGCCTTACTACTTCCCTTCGAAAATTTCCTCGTAGCGTTGTGTGACTTTTCTCCTTGGTTTTCCTCATCGCTGCAGGGATGTGTTGGTTGGGTCAGTAAATCGATTTCGAGTATTATGTTTTTTTTTTGGTTTCGGGTTCGTTTTAATTCAGTGCACGGTACGAACGATGAGGAGGATTGTTGAGTTTGAGTTTGGTGCAATGAGATGAGAAAGAAAAGAAAAAGAAGGAAACAAAGTGAAGAAATGATCAAAAAATTGTCTCCAAGCACGGTTGGGTTAGAAGAGGTTTGGTAAGATAAAAACGATAGAGAGCGAGAACAAAAACTGAACCATTACTATAAACTACCACAACAAAACACTAAGCTGAGGGGTGTGTCAATGAAAGAAAGCAACTGCCGCTGGAGCAGCTGTCAACTATGGGGCAACTGCCAGGGTGGCGGCCGGTTCAATGCCCCCATTTGCCGGAAATTAAACAGATAAAAACAAATGCTAACATTTTTTTATTGGTAAAATGAAATGTCGGTTTTCAACTGAAAACCGAAATTCAACTGGTGCTATATAGATTATGTCGTTCTATGCGGGGTTTTGTGATGAAAAAGAACAAAAACGCTACACATTTAAGCGTTTGTTTGCCCGAAAACAGACAACTAAATCTTGCTACGGTGGGTGTAGTTTTGTGCGAAGTGTATGTGTGTATCAAGAGAAAACAAACTTACCTGAAACCTGTGCGAAGAAAGAACAGAAAGAAAGTAATTTATAGACTTTGCCTCAGGACGCTTAATTTTGAGGTTGGTTTGATTGTTAGCAAGATGATAGGGTTTTAATTTTGAGAACTATTCACAATTCAGCACCAATAGCAAAGATACCCGAACCGCCTCGATCGGTGGATGCAAAAATTTTAAACTTGAAGTGGTTTTTTTTTCATAAAACTCAAATTTTAACGAACAAATATGATACGGAACGAAAAAAAATCGAAAAATATTCGATCGCCTGGGAAAGCTCTCTAGCGCAGACCGCGTTTGGTCTGCAAACACAAATGGAGCTACTTCCAGGAAATCCACTCCCGATTTTAACCCGAATAAACATTGTTTTTACACTTGCGAAAACGGTCAGTATTTATCTTGTGGGAACATTTCCAGAAAGGATCATATCTTCACACCTTTCCGGGTGCGAAATGAAAACCCTGAGCGAGGTTCGATTGCCACCAAAGATAAACTACAAACCTGAAGCCGTTCAAAGAGTTAAGAGCAAAGTTGACCTATTATCTATTCTTCCCGCTCGGATCAAATATCAACACTCGAACCTGACACTGCACCGGACCGGTCGCGATCCTTTTATTTTCCTCCAGTAAGCTCAACATATTAACGAATATTGATCCGGTAAATATTGGTGCTCGAGTCTTTTACTGATTTTTCTTCAAAAGAAAGCAAATTGATTGCTTTTTTACTCACTTTTCAATACCAAGCGTAAACAGTGCACAGAGCCAAAGTTGAAGAATGAAAAAAGGGAACGGAAAACAGAACAATATGAGTCCGAAAAAGGAGAAAAACAAAATAAAACAAACCACTTTTCAAGTGGACGAAGACTCCGCCGCTCAATGCCATCATCGTAGTGAAGCGCAAGGCAAGCGGAGTCCGCAGCATCCAGCAACTAGCGCAGAAAGAAGGTGTAGGAAAGTAGCCTCACGGTGTCCTCCACAACAAAGAGCTCTAAAAGGCACACAACAAAACAAGGGGGCGCTGTTTTCTTAATGTTTGCCTCTTTTGTGCTGAAGAGACAACAGCAGAGAGCCATCCATAATAGGCGGACGAGCCACAAGGACTGCCAGCGCACGAAGGAGAAAAATATCGAAATTCAAACAACAAAACACTGGCTGAAGAAGTTTCAAATAAAATGGATTTTAGGGAAACGAAATAAAAGAGCACCAAATTATCTGGTCATCATCGCCGGGCTTCGATAAATGAGAGCTGTGAGCGGGTTGGGCCGGACAGTGGGAGTTGCGGAAAACTGCACCGGAAATTATTAAGTAATATTGACTAAATATTGCTGTTTCGAGAAGTTTTATACTTTTTATATCATAAACCAATATTTTGCTAATTCAACTTTAACGGACGCAACTTCAGAAAATTATTATGTTTTCCTAGGGGCTTAACAGCTGGCAAGCACGAATGTATAATTCTAAAACAACTAGCCCAATTAAATGTACCTGAGCTCAAAAAACCAATGCGGGCGTTGTCGGTAATCCAGACCCACTGTCCACAGTTCAAACCCGGGCAGGCATTATTCAAGCAGCCCGCAGCCCACAACCTACTCCGCTCAGGGTCAGCCGGCGCAGACAGCGCGGGGTGCGAAAATTGCCAAATCATGCCCATTTGAAAGCCTACAAATAAAAACAATCCAAAACACACCAATGATACCCTGTACTTTGATTGTTTCCTTCTTTTGGTGCCGACGCAGGCGGACCGGCCGGACTGGTCGAACCGAGAGGCGCGGCAAGTCCGGTTCGGTGAAGGATGATGATTTAATAGAATCGGCTGCATTAGAGATCGGTTATCGATGGACATCGAGACTTCCCTTTCTCGGCCCATCATCAAAGGAGCATCCACGCTAGCCACATCGCGTTGGTGTCTCGTTCTCGTAACTGCCAGCAAACACCCTAGCGTACCTTCTAGGGACAAACTTCGATGTCTAGAGCGAGACATTCTCGATTTCGGGTCAGCTTGCGAAAGTGCACTGGAACGAACAGCAGTCTGGGGTTCGTTCATTAGTATGCATGCCGCGTTGCAACCGCTCTCGTTGACCAGCAGTTTCTAGTACATATAAAGAGTACAAGTGTTGGGGAACAAAAAGGCCAGTCGAAACTGAGCTATTACACAATGCGAGGCTGACCCCAACATATAAGCCATTTGCTTTTGTAAAGAATCAATTTGCAATCGATCTTTTGCGGCACAAAAATAACGTTTTGTAGCAACACGTACTGGTGTGCCCAGCTTGGGGCACACTGGGTCACGTGTCCTTGCTTTGCTGAAATTTATTATAACAATAGCGTGTTCAGAGTATGATGCAGCTCACGAAGACGATAACTGAAGAAAAATATTGCATCATACAGTTTAAAATATTAAAATTTTTCAATTGAATTGTGAAATCTTGAATTTGATGTTTTTCAAATATCAATAAGAAAATTATACTTTGTATTTTCAACATAATCGAAAATAAGACGAGTTACATCAGTAAGAACAAAAGAATATTTTTTGACTAGAACGATCGCCATTTGGCCAATAATTCAAATTTTAATTAACGAGAAATTAGCCCTCATCATGTATTCAAGATTACCATGATTGCTTTGAGTGTGTTAGTAAATCGGTCTTAATAGCTCTTTAGTTGCAATTTTTTAAATGTAGAACAGTAGATTCGCTAGGATAAATGTTTATTTATCTTACAATATCGATAATCTTCAATATGCAAGTCAGTTCCATCGACAAAAATGTTTTTCTGACGAGAAAACTGCTTATGAGCACATGCACTTCTAAATCATCTCAGCATAAAACATAAAGCCTAAAGCGTACACACACAATACTAACCTCATCGCGTATCGCATTTTACCTAAATATTCTAAACAAAACCGGCCCTTTACTTCACTTGAAATGCAGTAGTTAGAAACATTTAATTGTAGCACATCAATATCTGGCTCATTATCCGTCAATATATCTCCGCAGTTGGCAGAAATTTACAAAATATGAAAGCACCCGAGCACCTAATCTACATTTGCACTTGCAAAAGACACTCTGCATGCACTATGAAAAAATCTGTCTGTACAACTGGCGTAAAAACTTGCGCAGTTTTGATCCACCTTTTCACTTAAAATTGGCGTTTTTGCGGCTTTTACTCATATAAGCCGTTTTATCTGAAAATCTAAGTTTTATAGTAAGCTTTATTTACTTTATTCTTAAACATAAGACGAAATACATGCCGACTGCAAACCAGATGTTTTTAAAACTATTCCGGTAATTGAACGTATCGATTTTTCAGAGTGCATCTATTTCATGCGGCAGGGGGATTCTCGTATTCTTTCTTTTATATCTTGCTCGTAGCAAGCCAGTGGTGCCATACAAAATACTAATAATGTGACTTTTTTGTCATATAATAAAGAAATTCAACGGAAGATATGGCAACATTACGTTGGGTAAAGAATACTAGCGAATTTTATGTTAAGCTCTCGCGTGACTTTCGCTTAAAAATGTTCATCATATGTTATACAATACTTCCGTTTTATAATAACATAACTCGTCAAACTACATGTACACACACAATGCGTTTGGTTATTTGTCGCTTACAGATTTTATTCTATTCGCAAAACAATACAAATATAAAATAATGGTATCTTAATGATCACTAATTTCACCTTAAACAAGAGAATATCGATGATTCAACCATGAGTTATGTTACACACTGAAAACCAACTTTTTGGATCTCTGGTAATTGTGAAATTGAGTGTACAATCGTTCCGCAATTATTGGTCACTTTAAAACAAACCGCTTGTCATAAAAATATATATTTACTAGCTGACCCGACGAACTTCGTATTGCCACAAATTAAACTGTGTTGTACATAAATCACGAATCTCGGATGATTCTTGTCACAATCTCGAGTTTTGCAGGTTTCTGAGGGGTTCAACCTTACATGATTCAATTTGGCAGTTACGTAACTATGAAAGCATCCCAGGTTACCAAAAAGCATCACCAATGCTATTTAAATGCAAGCCTATTTAAGTCGCCTTAAATGCTACTTAAATGTTATTTTGGCAAAATATAAAGGGTGTACCACATCAAATTGCACCACAGAAAAAATACTTTAGAAAATTACCTAATTGGCCGATCCTTTTCAGACAACAAAATATAACCCATTAGTAAGCTTTTGACATATTTGTTTCATTCAACTTCAATACAATTACCATATGCTCGCACCTTACGCTTAACTTCACTCAAAAAGTTTTGTACAACCTAGCAGCAACTTCATCTGTATGGAAATTCACTTTTTCTTCATGTCTTCCTCAGACTTGACCTCCTTGGGATGCTTCCGTAGTGCCTGCTTCACAAAGTCTAGTATTTTTCGACCCGCCTTGGAGGCGTTCATGTCCTTGGGTACGAAAGCGACTCTGTTGGCTTCGTACCACTCCAATACATCCTTTGAATATTGGCACGAAGGTAGATCCAGCCAGAAGATCGTAGGGCCCTCGTATTGTTTCGACAGAGAAAGCAGATGCTTCTGTGGACACTCCTTGAGGTAGATCTGCCCGATTACAGTCTCGGTAGTCACTAACGGCGCACTCCGTTTGCCACATGATGTATTTCTTGGCCAAATCATGTATTTCTTGTCAAACTATGAAAGTTTCTGCATCCTGACTTCCTCCGGAACATCAAACATGTGCTGGGTGGTGAAGTACAGTAGCCCCGGAAGCTGCCGGAAGTGCGCCTTGACGTAAGTCTCATCATTCATGATGAGAGAGTTGAAGATTTTCCAAGTGCTTGCGCAAAATAAATTCGCGACGTTGTTTTTCGGGTGACGCCATTTTTTCCAATTTTCGAAAAACTGACAGCGATAAAAATAGAGTGTAAACCATATACTACAAACTACTTCTACTCAAATTTTCCAGAGAAAATACCCAATGGGTAATTTTCTACAATGTTTCTTCCGTGGTGCAATTCGATGTGGGACACCCTTTACAGCTACTTTACTGCTAACCTTCTTATAGTGCTGACAATGCTAACTTGCAGCTAATTACCGACACGAAGAATTTGAATAGAATTTTGGATGCCAATTTACACCACATATGCAGTCAAAAAGCTGATATACAACAACGTGCAGTATAAAATGCCAGATATGCTGATTTGCTGCTTAGGTTAATGCTTATTGGTTACCTGGGATGGGTAGTTTAATAAACAAATTTGCAATTTTTCCTCACAGTAAAGTAGAAAACAACTCCCCTCATTGTTTAGCCAGAAAGCGGATAGCAACATTCGCCGGGATTGTACAACATTTCGCCGAATACCATTTCGCGAAAAACCTTAAGCGGAATGTACCATTTCACGGTAAACTTTTTAGTGGAAAGTACCATTTCGCAGGGGTGATCCCCTCTTTACTCGCTATCGCGCGTTAGGACCCAACTGAAAGAAAAAAATAGAGGCTAGTAAACCTAGGAGAACAAATAAACCAAGACAGTGACCCCCCCCCCCCCCCAGTGGCCGGCGCTTCGGACGGCGGGTCTTCGGCTACACTCGCGGTCGTCTCGCCCTGAATGATCTAGTGTTACTCTAGATAGCTTTTGGGGTCTTGTTATTGACTAATGTTTTATAGAAGCCTCGAATTTCTCGAGTTCGATTAGGTTTTAAGTTACGCAAACATTTCTGTTTTATTTGTATGAGAGTCCTTATCCCGCTACCACAGGGGTGAGAGGTCTCTAACCATCATAAAATAAATTCAAGACTCCAAAATCCAATTTGGTTCCATTTGCTTGAATGAATGATTAGTTCTCCAGTTATGCAGAAATTTGTGTTTCATTTGTATGGGAGCCCCGCCTTCTAGGGGGGGGAGTGGTCTCTAACTATCATAAGAACCTTCCTCGGCCCCAAAAACCCCTACATGCAAATTTTCGTGCCGATCGATTCAGTAGTTTTCGATTCTATAAGGAACATACCGACAGACAGAAATACATTTTTATAGGTATAGATTATTAAATATTTGATTTATTATTTCTAACTTATTTTAGCAAATATTCCATCTTTCAATTGACTAAATGAAGAAAAAATGTGGATTTAGTTAAAACCGCAATTATGGGTCAAAGTTAGCGCTATAGCAATTATGGGTCAAATTGGTACATATTATTAGTGAATCAGAAATAATTTGTTTCATTTGTTTTACATTCCGAATTAACAACGAATAACCGACAAATGGCGAAATACAAAAAAAATTCACGTCCTTCAAGAAATAGAGAAAAAAGTTTATTGAGAATATACTCACATAATGAGCAACAAAAATTCTGTTGAAGTAGTTGCGCTAAACAAAGGCGTTCATGTATTGCATAGTTTTCAGGTATGCCGTCATCCGGGGATACTTGCAACACCGGGGTTACTTGCAACACAGAGAACTTGCAACACCTTTGCGCATAGTGCTTTTGACAGCTCTAACGCATTTGTTTGTGTACATAACCATTTGTGGTCAACGCCGTTTTAAAGAAGGGACGTTTACTTATTGTTTAGTTAAGTCTAACCCAATATATTATTGTTTTGCTTGTTTTTATACGATTGGAAAGTAATTTCACGCTCAGAGTAGGAAAATGCATATGCAAAGTTGCACCAGTTCATTGACATGACATTATTTTTTATCGTCTGGTTCCTGTACACAATTAGTGCATCATATGAGCTAACAAATAGCAGCTTTGAGCTTTGTTTATATTTTGAATTTGGAGAAGAAACGATGAATTCGTGTTGTTACTTCCAATATGGCGCAGCTTGCAGCACTTGTAAAATGGATAGGTATCGTAATAGACACTATGTACAAAGTAAATTTGCACCTGTACGATGTTATTTTGTCTACTGCTATCTCCAGAAAAATGAAAACTGTGAAAAATTCCACGTTCTTTGAAACGGAAATTTGGAGTCTTTAAAATAAAAAAGCGATAGACGAAATTGGGAAACAAAACATGCCTCCAGCATCCCTTGTTTCACTACAAATACACTCAAAATATCTAAAAATAGTCATTGGCGGTTTTAAATCAAATTAAAAATCATAAGAAATGCAACATCAGAAAAGTGTTGCAAGTAACCCCGTTTACTGGGTAATTTGCAACACCCCTATTTTCGGCTCATTCTACAGATTCATTTAGCTGACATTTTTCCTCGTAATCATAAATCAAAAGTACTGACCACTGTACATGTTTTGGCCACTTACACTTGGACCTAAGCGGTACACTTCGAAAGTTATACCAAGTCAAAGTTCAAAAGTGTTGCAAGTATCCCTAAATGACCGTACCGTACCGAGAAAATTCGTATTTTAATGTTGAGCCTTTTGAAACTCAGTTAAATAGGAGTTCGGCCTTTCGCAATTTGGCAATATAACATTTCGGCCTTCTGTAACAGTTTTTGAAATTCGGCCATTTGGATTTTGGCTATTCGTTATTCGGCCATTCGGTACTAGCCCAATTTATTCAGTGATTCGCCAAATTAGAAATGTTCATCAACACGACTAAAATCTCGGCCACACGATGTAATTGGTACGTTGCGGCCAAATTCAGTACGATGAAAAGGATTAGGCAGTAACGATGACGCCCTCAGAGTGTTTTCAGAAGCGCGGAAATTCATAAGCGGAAGTAATTTCGGTAAATCTGTAAATTTTGCCACACAGAAGTTTGGCCACGAACAAAGCCTGTTGTACCTTACGTCGACAGTCTAATTCAAGGTAACCAATAAGCATTTCTAATGCAATTTAATTGCAAGCCAATAAGCATTTAAATTGCCTTAAATGCTACTTAAATATTATTTAGGCAAAATATGCGGCTACTTTACTGCTAACCCTCTTATAGTGCTGACAATGCTTATTTGCAGCTAGTTACCGACAAGAAGAATTTAAATACAATTTTGGATACCAATTTACAACAGTTCTGCAGTCAAAAGGCTGATAAACAGCAACCTGCAGTCAGGGTTGCCACATGCACAGATTATTCTGTGTTTGACAGATATTTGAAAGAAATCGCCTGTACAGAATCTGTATGCACAGAATACAGATTTTCGCCAATTACACAGAATAAACAGATTTTCGAGTTTTCATATGAGAGTGAAAGAGACGGAAATAGTCAGCAAAATGACTCTCCGTCTCTTTCACTCTCATTGTTTTGCATTGGACAGATTTTTGCACAGATATTTTTCCTCGATGCACAAATGGCCAGATTTTTCCAACAAAAAACACAGAATTTTATGTGGCATCCCTGCCTGCAGTATAAAACGCCAGGGATGCTAATAAACGATTGATTTACTGCTTATACTAATGCTTATTGGTTACCTGGGAGGTATCTATACTAAGTAAACGACAGCGGTCGTGACACGGAGGTAAATTATTCGGGTCACGCCAAGACAGATCACGCAGGCCCAATCTTCTCTGCACTTGTTCAATTCGGAGGTTCCAATAGTGCTGGTTCAGGGTTCAAATTAGACAAGCATTTTCAGAAGCGGACGGACGGGGACGAGTGCGCAATAGAGTGATTTAAAACAAGGTGGATCGTTAAAATCTCGTGCCGTTGATAAATGTGGTCCCAAGTTACTGCCTTGAGGTACACCCGATTTATTTGCGAACGGGGACGATAACTTAGATCCAAGTTACACTTGCAGAACCCTATCAAACAAATTTTGGGGCATAACCATGTGACAAATTGTTGCGTGGCACCCAGTCGTAAGATTTTGTGTTTGTCAAACAGTATACGGTGATTGATGCCGTCGAAGGCGGCTTAAACCAGTATATATCACATCCACATCCACAAACATAAGAGAATGCTTTTAAACTTCAGAAAATCTTCCCTATGTGAAAGATTTGTAATTTCTTGTGCAAAAGACATTTTTATAACAAAGAAGTACACACTTGAAAAAAGTACCGAATTCGGTAAATTATCGTGAATTTTACCGAACTCTGAGCAGCAGAACGTTCGGTAAATTTTTTTTATGATGCCAAACATTACTAATGATCCGTAAACGTCGATTGGCACCATCGAATTTTACCGAACGTTCGGCTGCTTAGAGTTCGGTAAAAAAAATTAAGTGTGTACTGCTAAAGCTTCAGCCCACCGGCAAAAGATAACGACAGCAATTCCATCAACCCCAAAACAGTACCCTGTTTTCAATTTTTTGCGGCAATAGTAATCACTTGCAGGGTAATCTCAAAGATATCGAAGTCGAAGCAATTTGATAATAAACTAATATACCTAAAATGACCCCGATAGTCGATAGCATCACCAATACATTAATGGTACTATTGTCTTATTCTTTCCAAATAATTTTATCGTTCCTTGTTTTTGAGAAATCGCTTGTGTCCGGCCATACAGGACTTCCACACTAAAAAAAAAAGTACCGAGTTCGGTAAATTACCGTAAATTTTACCGAACTCTGAGCAGCAGAACGAATTGACGATCGACACTTTTGTCATCGATCATGATCTTTTCTGGGACCAAATATCGACCATTATCTCGTCATGTATAAGATTCAGGTAAGGTTGTCGAACGCGGCGAAAGCAGCTCGCACTGAGAGAACGCTATGTTTAAACATCCAACAGATGGTGTGGCAACGGAATACGCTAGATCAACGTCAACGTTTGATCAACGAATCGCAGAACAGCAGGAAGTAAGGGAAGAAGATATAAGTGGGCTGTGGAGGAACCTTCATGGTGTCACTGAAACAACTGCGCGAGAGATGATAGACACGATGCGTGTGAGACAGTGTAACAACTGGTTCGATGACAAATTCCAGAGAGTGATAGTTTAGAAGAACCAAGCTAGGAGTCTAGGTATAGGAGAGAAAGGTAAAGAGCGTTTAGTGCTGTGGAAAAAGAACCCACTGTCTGAAAAAAAAAACGCGAGCACGAGGAGCACATGCTCGCCGGCGCAGAGAAGAGATTCGTCAGCAACAATACACAGAGTTTCTTCAAAACAGTGAGGTGCAGGAATTTTGCCATGCTTGTGATGCGCAATAATAGTGCTGGCAACCTGCTTACTGACGAAGCGGCGGTAGTAGCCCGGTGGAAGAAGCCCTTCCAGACACTGTTGCATGGAGAGGTAAACGCGGAGATCGGCAGGGACAGGATAAGAATTGAAAGTGATTACCAAGCTGTGGAGCCACCAACTCATGAGGAGGTTAAAAAGGCAATCAATGAGCTGGAAAACGGAAAGGGTACTGTGAAGGACAGTATACGGGCTAGATTTCTGAAAACGGGGAGCAAGCGGTTGTACGAAGCAATCTACCGGATCATTGTCAGAATCTGGGAGGAAGACTAAATACTGGAGGAGTGGATGGATGTCATCATTTGCCCTATAGAAAAGGACATCTATGACGAACCCCTGGTCGGCGCGCCTCACTTTTGGGACAACTCAAGATAACTGGCAACCCAGGCGCAGCAAATGTCATCATCGGTAAAAGTGAACACGAGAAGGAAGAAAGTGCAAATCATTTACACGCGGTTCGGTTCATTCTTATACAATTAAATTAAATTTGATACTTAAACGTAGTGTCTAAAATATTTATGTGATAGTGAATAAATTACTTACAAGCTAATGTTTAAACTATCTACATACTAGAGCTTAAATACGAGGTTATACTCTATGCTACGATTCCTGATAACTTAACTTAAATCGCACTGATTGGTACATAAAACATGAACTAATAGAGGAGGAAGTGTAGGAAACCAAAGACAAATCAGGAAAGGTACTAGAACAGAGAACTACAGGAAGGAAGTTTTTGGACATGGAAAACACTAAACGAAGTTTTTATCGTCCTTAAATAAACGATTAAAAACTTGGAACCACCTTTCGCTTTCGTTGATTGTACATCAACAAAATAAAAACTTCGTTTACTTGCACCTGTAAGCTCGTATGAAACCCGGAATGTCGTGAGGTGGCCAGGAGATGCAAGAGGTTGCTGCCGTCGCTGATACTAATGAGCAGCACTGTAAAATGTGCGTGAATCCGGACAACAGCAGTCGTTCCCAGTGTGATGCATGCAATGCCTGGTACCACTTCATTTGTGTTGGTGTTACTGCAGACATAAAGTATCAGGACTGGCTCTGCCCTACATGCAAAGCAGTCAAGGGAGCCAGGAGAAAACGTAAAACGTTTGCAAAAGCCCCTCCGTTCGTTCCACCCGTAAGTACGAATGCAAACGTTCAGGAAATTACTTCTACGCACACACAAGTGCCTCATTTATCAAATAAAGCAGAGGCTGTGCGTTTAGAAGCCTCCGTATCAGTTAGCCATTCGAATACGGCGTACAATAATGTTCTACCAACCATCCCCATTGTCCCAGTTATACAACCTATGCCAGTTTCACCAGAATCGTTCCCCTCTACGGTTACTCATGCTCAATTGATACGGTCGACAACCGTCATACCGTTTGATAAAACAGTACCGCCCGTAACGTTCGATCAGTATAATCCACACCTCTTGCCTAATGCGTCAGTTCCCTTTACATTACTACCGTGGGCTCAATCAAAGCCGTCGCATGTAAGTCTATCACCGTTCTCACGCGTACCGAGCTGCTATCGCGAAGTGCATCCACAAGCTCAGTGCGAAACATTGCCTTCGAATGGTAACCGGCCGATTCTATCGCTGCAGTGTAACACGTCCTTATCATCACGGAATATATCAGTCGCCAGTCTAACCGAAAGGACATCCATGAACGTTGCATCCGCAAGGACAGGAATCAACCCATCCGATAACAAGATACAAGTTCGGATGGACGATTCCAGTCAGAAATCAGGAAAAGCAACTACCACAATGTCCAAAAGGGAAAAAAGGCTGCAGTTGGAGCTACAAATTCTAGATGAAGAAAGGAAGCTGCAGGAAAAAGAACAAGCTAAGAAGCGCGAATATCTCCGGGAAAAACACAATCTTCTGAGAGAAATGGTTAATAAGTCAACGACGAAAGATGTAGGTGAAGCGGGGGAAGGTAAACAGATGCTCAACCACAAAGAGAAAATGCAGGCAATCCAACCAGCCCAGATTCAGCACGGAGCTGAGCAAGGCACATTCATCATCAAAAAGGTTCCATTCCAACCAACGGTGCGCCGGAGTCAGCCACCTCCTCATCTAACGACGCAGCAAAAACAATTGCGCATCCAGCCTATTTTAGAATTTGGCGAATTAAGGATAGGTGAACGCACACAGTTTTCTTCGAGAATCGATAACGCTAGGGCTAACACAGAGTGTTTCAATCCAGAGCAGCATTTTACTCCCAGACGAATAGTTCTACTGGAAGATGAGGGAAACAACTTGTCGCGTAGTCAAGTAGCCGCTGACCAAGCAGTATCGCGTGAACTCCTGTTGTTTAGCGGTACATCCGAGGAGTGGCCGCTGTTCTATTCGTCTTTCGTCAACATGTGTGGCTACACGTCAGAGGAGAATCTGGTGCGCTTGCAAAAGAGCATAAGGGGTAAAGCATACAAAGACAATTTTGCAGCATCTCAAGTGCAACAAACCAGCGCTATTGAAGGTGCAGTTGGTGCGGCGAAGGCGCAAGTAGCCCCACACAAGTTTGTACCAATCCCGAGGCACGACCTACAAGTCGCGGTCACGGGCGTGCGATTAGCGAATAAAGCAATCAGCAGCCTATCGTTAAGGGTAGATGAGAAATACTTCTGGACCGATTCTCGTAACATATTATACTGGATACGGTCAGGCCATCGCCAGTACTCATAATACGAGACTTTTCGCGTGAGCAGCAATGTGAAAAACAGTGAAATGGCAAAGTGGGGATGGGTCAGCACGAACGATAACATGGCAGATGACGCAACTAAATGGCAACGGATGCCAGACTTTGAAAATGAAAGTCGTTGGCTCATAGGGCCGAAATTCTTGGGGCCGGAATTCCTGAGACAGGAAAGCGATGACTGGCCTGCCGAGCCGTTCTCGTCTGATTCAACGAAGAAGGAAATGCGACCAAATTTGCTTCACCACCGAATCTCTTCAGAACCCCTTATCTCTGTAGAATGTTCCAGCAATCGGAAACTTGGATCAAGCTCGGTAGCTAGTGTGTTCATAAAGAAAATCCTGGTGGCATGTAGTAGGCGTCTCTCTGTCGCGGGGGTGAGTTATTTCGATCCGTTTACTGTTGCGGTAATGCGAATTACCATGAATTCCTGCGTGAAGGTACTGCGGAATTACCTAGTGCGAAGACATCGGTCCATCCGGGCCCATTCAGTGATTTCAAACCGACAACTCAGTTCGACGAAAGTCTTAATATGTTGCAGCGTTCCTGGCACACTTCTATGGCAGAGGCGAATGTCTTCTGATGGCGACGGGTACACGGTTATTTGCCGAAGTCCACAAGACGTAAGAAATATCTTGGCGATGTTAAGATTCTCGAAGTGGGCTACACAGTGGTCATCATAGACCATCATAGTGATCATCAGGTGATTTCTGTTGGCGAGTGGGAAAGCGGCAGTGTGCGATATACAGCGGCTCAAACAACTATCGGAGGAGTGTACGAACTTGCAGTGATTAACCTCGCAGTGCTGGAAGTTCGGCGCGAAGTAGAAGTAAGCCGAACTGGCTTACTTGGGGGGGGGGAGTATGACGAACCCCTGGTCGGCGCGCCTCACTTTTGGGACAACTCAAGATAACTGGCAACCCAGGCGCAGCAAATGTCATCATCGGTAAAAGTGAACACGAGAAGGAAGAAAGTGCAAATCATTTACACGCGGTTCGGTTCATTCTTATACAATTAAATTAAATTTGATACTTAAACGTAGTGTCTAAAATATTTATGTGATAGTGAATAAATTACTTACAAGCTAATGTTTAAACTATCTACATACTAGAGCTTAAATACGAGGTTATACTCTATGCTACGATTCCTGATAACTTAACTTAAATCGCACTGATTGGTACATAAAACATGAACTAAACACTTAATAGAGGAGGAAGTGTAGGAAACCAAAGACAAATCAGGAAAAGTACTAGAACAGAGAACTACAGGAAGGAAGTTTTTGGACATGGAAAACACTAAACGAAGTTTTTATCGTGTTTAAATAAACGATTAAAAACTTGGAACCACCTTTCGCTTTCGTTGATTGTACATCAACAACATCGATTCGAGTGTCAAACTTATCGAGGCATAACATTGATCAATTCTGCCTATAAGGGGCTCTCCCATATCATCCTGTTCTGTAGACTGAGATCGATAGTAGAGTGATTTGTCGGCGAGTACTATGATGGTTTTCGTGAGGGTTGCTCCACGACAAATCAGCTGCTAACCCCGTGTCGGTTATTAGACCAGTTTCAGGAGTACAACTTGCAAACTCATCATCTGTTTGTGGATTACAAGGTGGCGTACGATTCAGTCAAACGAAACGAGCTGTGGCAGATAATGGTAGAACATGGTTTTCCGATTAAACTAGTGATGCTAGTTTCGTGCGACGGTGGAATGGTCAAAATCATACGTCAAAATAGCGGGTAAGACGTTGGGTAGATTGAAGCAAAGAGTGCAACCTGCTATTCAACATTGCCTTGGAAGATACAATAAGGAACGGGACTATCATTACGAAATCTCACATGCTCCATGGTTTTGCGGATGTCGTCGATATAATCGAAATCAACCGCACAGTAGTGGAAGAGGTACCGAGGTGGAGGAATTCATATATCTTGGTACGCTAGTGATATGTAACAACGATGTAAGCTGCGAAGTAAAACGACAAATTGCAGCTGCGAATCAGGCATTCTACGGATTACGTAGCCAGCTGAAATGCCGAGTTTGCAAATTCGTACAAAACTAGCTCTCTACAGTAGTGTTCGACATCGGAACGAAAATTAAAGTCCGAGTTCCGGTCCGGTTAAAAGACGGCACGAACTTTGTTATTCCGACTATAAAGACTAATAATCCGGTCCGATTTGGCTCTGTTCAGGTTCCGGAACCGGAACTGAGCCAAATCGGACCGGAATAAAGTCGGAATAACAAAGTTCATGCCGATTTTTAACGGACCGGACCGGAACCCGGACCACAATTTTCGTTCCGATGTCGAACACTACTCTACAGAACATTAAACCTCCCGGCGGCCCGGCTTTACGGATATGAATTCTGGACGCAAAAGAACGCTGCTCGACGAATACTTGAGGTTTTTGAGCGTAAAATTCTGCTATCTATACTTGGTGGCAAAATGGAATGTGCCGCAGGTGCATGAAGAGGTCGTAGACTACGGGGCAAACCACACACCTGAGGGATGCGCGCTTTCGAGGACGATGCACGTTTAGCTAGTGTTTGAGGGGTTTCGAGAATGACGGCACAGAACCGACAGTACTGTTAAGGCAAAATCGGTAATCTTGTGGCTACAGAGCCCGTCTAAATAACTCACTATTTTTTTGTTTTTTTTTTTAATTTTAGGCCGAAATATAGGTATTTTTAGAAACTCGAAGACAAATCGCATTGCATTAGCAATTTGATCCGTAATTGATGAGTTTGCAGTGTTTCGTTTCCTAATTTGTATTCGAATTGTCTTATTTTTCCTGTATGGACTGCTCACTGTGTTCAGCATTGCTGATCTATAGTGATATCGCCCGGGTGTTTGCTGTATAATCTGCACCGCGTTTCATTTTTACTATAATTGATTCGATCTCACGACAACTAGCTTGTCAAAGCAGACTCGGTAACCTTGCTGTTACGGAGTCCCCCTCGATTTGTCCTTGTTGACATCTTTTGTGATTCTCTCCTAGGCTATTCCACTCGTTTGATAATTCCTGCCGGCCGTTGTTGATATTCTGATCAGGGCCCGGCATCGTCGAAACAAATAAAAGAAACTGATTTTCTCTTACCTTCGCTTCATACATGAAGTGACTTGCGTCACTTGTTGAACAGAACGTTTCAAGCAAGCTTCAGTTGAAGTTGGAGGTTGTTTCAATTGACGACGGCAGAGAGTCAGGCACGATTTTTCGACATTGACTAGGTTAACTTTAAAATGCGTTACATTGTAGCAAATGTTACTCAAATTCAATTCATTTGCATTCAAAGTTGCTGGCCTTCTTCTGAATATTTGATAGAAAAGTACAAATGAAAAGTTGAAACCGATAGTCGTGACAAAGTGAAACCCGTTTCGCTGACGCTGACTGAAGCCAGTTTGAAACGGAAGCGGTGCTGCTTCTGTTGAAACCGAAGCTTCATTGTTGAGTGACGCTATGCATTTGAAGGTGACGTTGTCGGGCCATGATTCTAATTATCTGTGCGTCGTTTACAGTTGTTTTCGCCTATTATGCTGACATTGTTTATTTTTCTGCCTTGATCCGCCTTTTTTAAGCCATCAGATTCAAAAACTTATGGATACAACGTTATTCCGAACCAGCTTTTACCAATCCTCATTGTTCAAGGGTTAGGCAACATCGTAGTCATTAGATTCGAAGCTAGTATTAGTGTCTCATTTACGTTTAGGTCCCAGAAGCAGGGCTGTCATTCGCTCACACTATGCGTCCAATGTTCCAATATTATGCCTTGTCGCACAGAGCGATTCGGCAACACACCTCTACAGCTTATATGCACACAGCGTACGAGCGAAACCGCAGTGGGCACGAACGACAGCACTCGGTGAAAATCGCCCAGTGAGTGATCATGCAAACAGCACTTGGTGCTGCCGTTTGCCACACACCGTGCGGAATTAACGCAATTTTTTTTTTCTTTTTACAAATTTTCTGCCCTTTTAAAAGAGAAAATACACGCTGCACTAAACAACTAATATAGTCTATGTTAAGTTAGTACGGATCAGGTGACGCAACAGTAAAAATGTTTTTTTCAATCACACCGCTTCAATTGACCCAGCACAGGGTGTACAATCCATCCGCGCAGAGTGCGGCTCTTGGTGTGGTAAAGCACGCAAAACAAAAACAAAAAATTACAACTTGATTAAATCGAAATTTGTTTATTGCAAACCCCACAAAATGGTTCCACTTTCAAAATATAGTATTTCACTATATATTATTATAGATAGACACAACATAGCGTATCGCTCCATAACGCACAATCGCTAACGGGTAGTTACATTAACTATTTCAAATGTCCTCATAGATTAAAAAAGAACTGGTTCACAATCAAACATTAAAGTGTTTCTTCAAATATGCACTACTCCAGCATTATTTTCACACTCGAATTAACCTTTGCCGAGACTATCATCAGTTCCTTGAAGGTCAATCCGCCCAACCAACAACCAAAAATACAAGTCGTTATAGCCGGCATCTTCCCTTTTATTATAAATCGCACAAAGCCGCCCTGAGTCGCTTACACTCAAAAGAAAAATAAAAAACCCTTCAATCAACCAACCGCCATCGGACATTGTTTTCCTGTTCTGTTTTCGATTCCCTCACAAAATCGGAAAAGATTTCGCTAAATCATCTAAACATAGTGTCGATATCTGAAAAGAATCTACTCTGCACAGGGCCAGCACTGGGCCACTCCACCATCATCGGTGCGGCAATCTGGACTCAGTCCGAATCCTGGCGCAACACACGTGTAGGTATAGCTGAGAAAGTCTCCCCATCAAAGCAAATCAACCTGAACGAATCGTAATCTATCCCTGTGCTGGCTGCAAGGTAGACACTACTACTGCTTCGGGCTTTTTTTTCATCAACCACATCGGACGGAAAGAACCCTCACTCATACGGAAAGAAACATCCTCCGCTCCGCTCCTCGTTTGAGCGACAGCTGCTTGGATGCCGACGATGGAAACACACCCGTATACTTACATTTAATAAAGTTGGCCAGATAGAGATCCAGTTCCTTAATTAATACTTGTATATGGTACGGATTAATGCACAGGCTCGGGCTGGTACAGTAGCAGGCCTTCTCGAGCCGTTCACCGTCGGTGCTCTCAAGCGGGATCGCCTTGAACAGAATCACCATCACCAGATCGAGACGCCAGACCTACGGTGGGAAGCACAATGTGACACAATACGTTAGAAGCATACATACATATCGCAATAATACCATTCTACGGATAATCCTACTTGGTCCGGTCGCACTCACCTTGTCGGCCTGCCGAAGGCAATCGATCCGGCGCATCTTGCCCTTCTGGTCCGGATTGGACAGGATGCACATCGAGGTTTTCTTTTTCGAGATGCAGTGGACGAAATTTTCCCGACTATCGTGGGTGATGTCCTTGCGCAGTTTCCCCAGCAGCCGGGCGGCCCATTTCTGCTTTGTTTCCGGATTTTCGTTCTGTGGCGCCCCCCAATGGCGACAGGTCGAGGATGCCGTTCGTTGCGATTGTGAACGAATGCATGCGTTTGGAGGTTGAGAGGGAGAGAGAGAGAAAGAGAAATAGAAATAGAATGAATGGAGACGTGTTTATGAGACTTCCGGTTACTTTGCAGGCGGCCAAGTGCGAATGGAATGACTGGCCATACGAGACGGAAGTGCGTACGTGCGGAAAATTTACAATGGTGCCACCGAACGAATGCATCGAATGGTTTCCGAAACTGGCTGCAACTTTTCCCTGCTGGTAGCCAATCGATGCATCGGAAAGTGCATCAATGATGGCCAATTATTCCGAACCCGACGGCCGCGTGAGTGGAATAACATAAATGGATTGTGCTGTGAATTGTCGATAAACTAAACAGAGCTGTGGGTAATCAAAATGTTTAAATTGTTTTTTAAAGTATTTGATTCAACTATCATCGTGGCATGGATAGGAGGGATCTTAGATAATTTAACTGACTTGTAATAAAAATGCTGAATGGACAACAATCTCGAAACAATCATTTTAGGATAAAATCACTGGCATAAACGCTTCAATTTCCTGGTGTGAACAATTTTAGCCGACATCACTTGAGCTTTCGGATAAATTAATTTTTTTGTATTGTATTTTTTTGTATTAATTTTTTTGTATGTATTTTTTTTGTATATTTTGTAATTTTTTTGTCATATTATGGCACGAATATGTCGGCAAACTCAAAATCGTCATTTGAAATGGTTTTAAGGTTTGATATTTCATACACTCAGATTCAAACAAACAAATTTCAAAGTTGCTTACATATTTTTTCCGGATTATGTGATAGACTTTACATATTCATACTATTTCACACTTCAAGTAATGTTATGTCACGAAATGCAGACATTTTCATGCATTTTAGAGATAAATGTTTTTTCGCCATTTTCTTAACTTTGTTTTCCGCCATTTATCACAACTTTGCACTGTTGAAAATACAGATGAAATGATAAAAACTGACAGATTATCTTATATTACCATAAAAGCTTTTTAATTCTTTCCGATGTTTCGAGCAGTTTTTAAGGGATTGAATATTGTCCGTTCTTTGTCGTTCATCTTTAATGTTGTTGTTATTTTATTTGAGAGGTTTTACACTTTCATTATTCATATTCATTCATTAAATTCATTCCCGCTCGATCGTCCAACTCCGGCGGACTATAGGAAACGACGATGAAATCTTTTAAAACCTATTTCAAGAAAATAATCGACTTGCTAAGTCTAACGTTGAGCTGGTGACTGTACTTGCGCAAATTGAAGTCGGTTTAAATTCATACCCTTCGTTACCGTTGTTTTTTCCTTGTTGGGTACATTTTCCATTGCGATCAGATATTTGATCTATTGTGACACCGCTAAGTAGTGATCCAAATAATCTTAATGAGTTGCAAAGTCACTTCACCGAAAAGTATCAATTAAAACCAGACAAGCAAAATCACTTTCTTGTTCATCAACCGCTCACAAGCATTCAGCTATGCTCCAAACTTAGATAATACCATGCAACAGATTATTTACGCCATAGAATTTTTAACAAACGACCTGCACTAAATGATCGAAGCATATCTTTCGAATCTGCACAATGGCACGAACTGGATCAGGCAAAGTGAAAACTTACGTATCAGCACAATAGTATTGTCCAAGAAGGAAAACCTTCCCCTTTACGCTGGCTGCTGAAAAAGTGATTCAAGTACACATCGGCGAGGGCAACGTCTATGTGGTTAAGTGTCAAGCCGAAAGAGGAAATATACAGGAGAGAAATCTCTTTGCATTGATAAGTAGTAGTAGCTTTTTGGCCAGCAAGGCGTTTTCGATGGCTGCGGAGGCCAGAAGTCTGCTCACCCTAGTTGTTTAAAAAGTAATGCGATTTGGCTTTCGCCGACAGTAAAGTATACTCGTTCATCAAAAATTCATGCGATTACCATGTCACCTGGTGGTAAATTCATCTATTAACCCTATTAAGTACAGAAAAAATTGACAGAGTTATTGGTTGACTTGCGGCAGCCATGGCGAAAATAGTCAAGCAACTACGTTCGATACTTTGTTCGTACTGTTAACTTCACCCTGTAGCGAAGAAGTTGGACATCGAGGAGCACTTCATGGCCGCCGGATTTAGCCTATCCGCTATTTTCAACGACCTTTCGCTTCAGGAGAAAGGCGAGAGCTCCGAAGGGGCACCTGCTTCCGGCCGCCCGACAATTCTGATCTTTTGGTGGACATTTGACTTCGGCCCATTACGGCAAGTGGTCAGTGGGCAAGAAGGACCGGGTAAAGTAAACATTATATCGAAGGCCGCCAACCCTCCCTACGTGCTCCATCTGCGATCGAAAGAAAAATTTTGGGCGAACCTCAAATGAAGGTTCTACTACAATAATTTCATGCACGGATAATTTCGAAACGGAGAAACAGCAGATCGCCAAGGTCACGAAAGAACTGAAGAATATGCCGCCATCCGTCATTTTGTTTTTAAACGACTACAGCTTAGGTTCCGGTCAACTGCCGTAAGGCAGAGTATTTCTAAGGCAGGTTTTTAGGAAAATTTGTTCCAATAAATAATGTTTTATAGTTATTTTTGCAATGCATTCGTTTGTTCGAAAGTCTCATGTTCCCGATCTAACAGACGGCTTTTAAGCAGCGTACGATTCAGTAAAGCGAAATTAGTTTTAGCGATAAGTCGGGCATTATTGTGAAGGGTCATAGAAAGCAAAGCCTTCGGTCTAACCGTATTGGTATTATCCTGTAATTTAGTAACAACCGGCTATGGAGCCTGCGTCGATAATGAAGGGTCAAGTTGACCGATCCTTTTCAAACTTTCAGACAATAAAATATAACCCATTAGTAAGCTTTTGGCATATTTATCAGAGTTGCGTAGCCTACACTCGTGTGGTCTAGTTTTCTCACACATGCGTACTCATTCTAACGAACACGCCGGCATAAGCATCCCTTTAAAACTCCCGCTCTCTTTTCTTCATGTACTGCAACAAGTTTTTGTGAGTGTGTGTTAATCCAGCAACTGCAGTCGTCGCTCGTCGTTCGTCGTTGCAGCCCGATCTGCCGATACCGATTACTCGCGACGACTCGTACTCCCGCCCGTGAGTAGAATCGAGGGCGAAGATGAAGAAGAAGAAGAAGAAGAAAAAGGAATGCAAAATTGTATCCCAGTGCACCACCAGTCCCACTGGCAGCTGATTTCCCACGAGTTTTTTGACTCGAGAATAAGCTGTGCAGGGAAACGATGTGATGATGTGCGTGCGCGAGTGTGTGGGTAGCAGAATGTCTGCGTATGCGGCGTAAGCGTTGAATGCTATGTTTCTCATACTCTTTCACGTGTGAGTAGGCATGATTGACTTCTTGCTCGGTTCGCAACATTAATATTTATTTCATTCAACTTGAATATCATAACCGAAAGTTCAATTTCAAGGTCAATAAATCTAATTCAAATTTTCATTTTCCATTGGCTTTTGAGTAAAGTTTAGACTTTTAACTTCCAAATTTTCACATTTGACACCTTACTTTTGATTGTTGAATCTGAACTTTGGTCTTCTGGCCTTGGTTTTATCTCTTGACTTTCAGCTTTGGCTTTTGAGTTTTGAATTTGAGTGTGCTTGGCTTTTGAGTATATACTCTTAACTTTCGATTATTAATTTTTAACTTTGAGTTCGTGACTTCAATTTTTGACTTTTAACCATCGATTTTTGACTTTCATCTTTCGATTTTTTTTTTATTATTGCCGTAAAATTATTGAGTAAAAAGGTGAATTTACGACTTTAAGCGACTTTACAAATTTTATGCCAAATTCCCATTTAATATTGAGTCCAAATTGAAATCTAATTTCAAGTCGCTGATGAATCCAGGCTGTAGCACAAATCTAACATTCTCTACACTAGCGTGCCTAGGCTGGGACACTCTGGGGCACGTGCACCACCTTTTCTGTAAAACTATTTTAAGTTTCGCGATGCCACTTTATCATGCAAAGATTTTTTGATATTTAATAACGAATATGGGTTTCGTTTGACATGTAGGTAGTTAGCGCTATGTTTTTAACCTAATCGGCTGGTATTTTTGTGATAGGTAATAAAAGATTCGGCATCCTACGATTACTCGATTTTCCTGGCCAAAACATGTTTGAAAAGTCGGTGCCCCACCTTCGGATTATATCTGGGCACGCCAGTGTTCATTACCAACAGCAGATTTTCAAAATTTTGTGTTTCTAGCTTGCAATCGAAGTCATCTTACTAAACAACAACAACAACAACCTAATCCACAAGGGACTTTTGGCAGCCAATTCAACCAAATTTCACCGTCGACAATTAGTTCGTATAAAACCACCGTCAAATTGCATTCCTTTTCGCACAATACGACGATGCCTGCCGGCTATCGATGCGTACACGTGGCATCAGGTTTCTCCCCGGCCAGCAGTTGCATGCCTCTCGAGGATCCGTTGCCTATTATGTAGGTATACATATAGATAAACGGGGAGATGTGGCTTCATCTTTCGTCTCCGCCGCTGCCGTAACAATTCACGGGTGGAAAATTATCTGGTGATTAGCGATTGTTGTATTGAATTAATTTTCGGCTTGCTGCGATCAACCACCACCCTCGGAGGGGTTGCGCTCAGTTCGTACCATAGCATAGATAAGGTGATTATCTTGTTATTGTTTGGTATGAGTATTAATATTTCATATGTTTTCATCGGCAAGGATGACGTCTGCGGTAGCGATAGACATCAAAGACTCCACGGGGTGTATTATCCGGTGAGGACGATTTCCTTTGGGATTTCAACAGCGAGTCAACGAATGGCTTCCGAATATTGAAGGAATAATGAAAAGGATTTAAATAATCAAAGAAACTTTGTTCCGATCTGGACAAAATACGAACGCAAAAATAAACGCAACAGCACAGTTTACAAACATTTACTGAACGTCAATTGCGACACATGTTGTGCACCGCCCACCAGTCAGCGAGAATCAGCATGTAAAACATGCAAATTTCCCCTCTCGCTACTTTTTAATTGGAAAATAAACGTTTCCTTTTTGAAGCCGGTAACGAAATTAGCTCGGCTGCGAACAGAATTTCATACTTTTCTCTCTAACAGCAGCCGCAGTACACGGTGGCTGGCTTCGAATTTCGTCAGCCCTCCATTAGTTGGCGATAACTTCGTTACCGCAGGCGCGTTTGCCGTCACCACTGCTGCCGACACCCTAAATGTTGCTGCAATGAGGCGCACTGATGCGCGGGTGTTGGAAAATAGGTACTTTTTCCAACCCCCCTTTCGTTTCGGTGAACTTTAACGGATGATGTGCGTTTGTTCCTATCGGTTTTTTCCCAACTCGAGCAAGCGAAAGGCCTCTCAGCGATCCCTCTCAAGAACCGACCAAACCATTTGTCGGTTGATTGAGATGGTATCAGGTTACTTGAGTGCTTCGGATTGCTCCCGAGCGTGGCCCTTTCGGCATCGACATGTTGCGAGTGATGGGTGCAAAGTAATTGAATAATTGGCGCTATCAATATATATATCGTTTGTAAAACATATCAAGCATAGCAAAGTGTTGTACTTCCCCGGCCTGTTTTCTACTCCCGCGAGGATGGTCCATTACCGAGCCGGTCGGCCAACCGGCTAGAGCAGCTAGTCTGTAATAACGAAGTTAAGTAATAGGACTTGCAACAAATAAAGTGTCTATCATCATCATCATCATCTTCATCATGATCCACACCTACTGACTGATTCGATAGTGCCCAAATAGAGCTCCGGTTCGGACTCGCGCCGGTCCCAGCTGACTCCGGACCCATCGATAGCAGAAACAGGTTTTTCTTCGTGCCCAGCAGAACTTCGGTCGGAACTTCAAACGGCCGGCTTACTGGTGTACGCCTTGATGGGTTTGTTGTTGGTTTCACTTTCCAGACCGGGGTAAAATGACTAACAGCTTTGTAATTGAGTGTTTTCATATTGTATTAGCTTTTTAATGGCCGGTACAGCGGAAGGACTTCTGCTGCTGCTGCAGAGCTGGTGTTAAGTTACACACGCAGCTGGGTCGGAAAGTTCGGTGCAAATTTCGTTTATACTCTTATAGAGCATGATTTGTATTTTTAATTTGCTTGAAGTTTTCCTTCAAACCCGGTTTTGTATAGAGTTTACTTAAGTTTGCAATGAAATGAGTAAAATGCCGTTGATGTTTTTTTGCAGTGAAGGACTTGCTAGTAGTATGATAGAATTGTTGTTCGAAAATTGATATAACTTTGCTTGAATATGTTTACATTACTCAAATATAATTAAAATATCATTTTTAACCGCTTTAGCACGTGTATTCCACGGCAGGTCAAAGTTTACACAGAATCTTCCAAGCAAAAAACATGCGTATCAGGTACTTATTTTAACTTTGTGGGTCTCATTATTATCATTGGAATTTACTGAAAGAGTTAGTCCGATATCATAGATTGGATCAACATTGTCGTAGAATAACATACCCTTGTCCTTTTCCAAAAACATCAAATAAAGATTGTCCCAAATTTCATGACAAAGATTTACCACACAGATTGAAACCAAGTTAACCTTTCTGCTTTGCTTATTTTGTGACGTTCTTTAAGTGGTACATCTTGTGCACAACATATTTCAAATGCATCCATTAAAATCCGTTTTAAGTCCAATTCCGAACCTTATTTAATTCCAATTTCTCCTCCGATTTCAAGTACAATTTAAGTCTAATTTTAAGTCCCATGTCCTCGCAGATGGCATAGAGGTATGATGCTGGCCTAATAAACCAGTCCTCGTATGTTCGAATCTCGGCTGGGAGAGGCTGTTAGACTCAACAGGATCGTAGCAACTGGCCCTGCAATTGTCCTGTACTATATCAGCTGGCTGCGAAGTCCGTCGTATACAAACAGAAGGTCAAGTTTCGATAACGGAATGTAGCACCTAGGCTTTGCTTTTTTTAAGTCCAATGTAATGTCCGATTTTAAGTACATTACAAGTTTAATTTTAAGTTTAAGTTTAATTTAAATCCAATTTCAGCTCCGATTTGAAGTCCAATACTAAGACTAATTTGAAGTGCAATTTCAGCTCCAATTTAAAGTCTACTTTCAAGTCCAATTTTATATCCGATGGTCAGTCCAATTTTCTACTCAAATTCAATTCTAATTTCAAGTCTACTATTTCATGCCTAATTTAAGCTCAACATCTAGTCTAATTTAATTTCAATTCATATTCGACTCAAAGTCCAATTGCAACTTGCATTTTAGTTCAATTTTGATCCAATTTTAAACAAAACGTCAAGTCCGAGTTTAAATCCAACTGCTACTCTAATGTCTAATCTAAAGTTCAATTTTAAGTTTGATTTCAAGTCCAACTTAAATTTCTCGTCCCACATTCCGTCTTCTTTATAATGTTTAGTGTAAAGAATCCTAATAGTGGAAGTCCATACTTTAGAGTTGTTAACCTACCCAAGTAACAATTTCTGGCTGATTGATCAATCGCTTTTACAGCTGATTTTATCCAACCTGTGGCTGAACTATGGTTTAGTTTCAGAAATAAAAACCTTTATTCAGCTCCTAAATATCTAAGTCTGGTAATTTTATCAAGCTGCGGGCTTGTTAATGGCTGCATTCGAAAGTGCACTGAAAAACTTAGAGACTACCCAGAGCTGGTTTAAGGCGTTCAAAGCTGCATAAAGTAAGCGCTTAAATGGTGTTTGAACAAGCGATGTTTAAGCTACTTTATGTCAAACAAGCTCTCTCCCAAAAGCTAATAAACAAGCTTAATAGTGGATTTTTCTGCTAAATAATCCACTTCTAAACAGCCATTAACATCAAACCATTTTACGGCTGCTTAAAGGTGTTAAAATGACTTTATAAACCAGTAGAAGTTTTCATTAGGCTCACAGCACCCATACTGTCAGAGCATTGAATTTCGCAATTCAGCTGGTAGCAACAATATATGGTTTATTTCTAATTCCCGTCGTAGTAAGTAAAGCCATTCTAATTTTCATCATTTGTTGGATGGATTTAATGAATACTCCAAAAGTTCTGCTGCTGATTTGACTAAAACACACTTACCTTTCGATCCGTGAACTTTGAAATCACTGAAAAGCGATTAATAAAGCATATTATTGAAATTACGCAACTGACTTTATATCTTAAATTCGTCGTACCGGTTCAAAATCCGTCCATCAAAAATTTTTCATCGTCCGAACGAAAAATTACAACTATGATTACGAAGCTAACGTGCATGTATTTGTGTAGGACGGCATGACAAATGTTATTCTGCAAAATTTCTGCAGGTCAGGCAAGTTTTCCTGGCTATAGAATAACAACAATGCCTTGCGTGAATCATTTTCATTTATGAATGACGCAAATTAAAACGATTAGTCGACATTTTCTTCTTCGTCTCACGAAAAAACGTAGGAAATTTGGCTGGTAGGACTTCTTTAATGATAAAAAGCATTTACATAGATCCCAGCTCACTTTGATTGATCGCGTATGATAGACAACAAACTAAAATATTAGGGAATAACTAGTTTTGCATTGTGTGTCATAAAAATGCTGATATTTTTAATAATTTGTATTGGATAGGACGGGAATAGGCAATTACGACGAAACGGCAACACACCCTACGTCAGTTATCTACATTATCGACTGCTTCAGGTGTAAAGATATTCCTACTATCTGTTCTGCAGATACAGATGGAGCGGTTCACACGGTGAGTGCTCATGGACCAGAAGTTAGCGGGTGCAATTCCCGAAAGAAGACATGCATTTTTAATTAGCTTACTCATACGAATTGAAGTTATTCGAAATTAAAAATATCTCGTTCGACAATGTTCAAGACAAAATACAAATGACGCGTTCCATTTTTTTTTTTTTTTTTTTTTGACGTAGGACTACGTCTTACGGCAAGTTTTGAGATAGGGTGTCATTCCAAAAAATCGAAAAATGCGAGCGTCACGAAAAATGAAAGGTTTTGAGCGCTAATAGCTCAGCGGTTTTCCGATCGATTTTCAATATTCTTACACCAATCGATCGGAAAATCTTCTAAGAATTGACCCGAAAGAAGAAAAGTATGGATTCTTGATGTTGAACTATTGAAAAATTGAAAATAATGAACCTATGTTTTACCAGAATTCTCGCTTCGTGATTGGTTGGAAGATTCTTTACGATGATCTAACCTATACCAATTTGATACCTGTGCTTGGGAAGTAAGCCAAAATAAGTGACAAAGTTTCCTCATTTCAACAAGATTTCTTAACACCGCGGTTAAACCTAGACCATTTTGATGTCCTTGCTTGGGAAGTATGCCAGAAAGAGTGACAAAGCCCCCTCGTACCAACAAATTTCTTACGAACGCGATTAAACCTAGTCCAATTTCATGTCTGTGCTAGGGAAGTGTGCCAGAAAAAATGACACAAGTTCATTGTCCCAACAGATCGCAAATTCTTTACTGCGAGACGATTAAACCTCGGCGAATTTGATATCTGTGTTGAAAAAATGTACTACAGCTGTTGAAGTGTTCGGTTATAATACGACTCTGTATGAATACGCATGCTTGCCATTCCATTAGAAGTGTAGTGAAAAGATGTGCTGTTGATAAAATAGGATTGAATTGGTAAAATCCCTTCAACGTGGGGAACCATGGGTAATAAAAACAATTTTTAATTTCAGTAAGGTAGCAGGAAAGCAATAGTTTGTGTTCTTGCTTTTGCTAAATTGTTTTCAAATGTACAATCTTTGGAGATGGAGATTTGGACGTATGCAATGTTACTACTTTGATAAATGTTACATACAACGCATGTAGCATGTATATATGTTGCATATAGCATGTATACATGAAGAATCGAGTGATTACAAGCATGAATACATGCTACTAAAACTACAAACGGAGGAACGTGCTGCTCGAGCCAAAGATGCTGATACTATCACTACAAAGACACTTACGTAGTCCTGCGTCACCTATATATACGGTCGTGTCTTGTACACAACCCCTCTGATTTTTTTTAACTTTAGAAATAGATTTTTTTGGCGGCATAAAGGTTGATGAGACGTTGATTAGGCGACTGGAAAAGCATAGCAAAACTATTTCTCGTTCTAAAAATAGAATTGACAGCATTACGTAAATTGGCTATTTAGTAGCTCGGAAAAGTCTCCATTAAGTTTCGTTGCAGCTGCGAAAGCAGCCAATAACAAGCCCGAAGCGTGATAAAATCACCAGATTCAGATGTTTAGGAGTTGAAAAAAGGTTTTTATTTCTAAAACTAAACCATAGTTCAGCCACAGGTTGAAGGAGGTTGAGGACCATTTTTTCGAACTCAGAATGGAACGGTCCGAGGTGACCATAGCTAAATTAAATGGTTCCCTCCCATCCATTTACCCACCCATGATAACCAAAATATTTCTGTACAATAACTGTTGATGAAGTATATGGTTCGGTAGACCATAGATGAACTATATATTTCGGTACAACCATTGATAAGTAAAATGATTCGGTAGGATCATTGTTCAATGAACTATATAGTCCGGTACGACCATAGATGCATGAAATGGTTCGGTATAACCATTGCACTGTGGTCCAGAAAGCCAAATTAGGTGGAAAAAATTGTTTACTCAGTAGTCGTTGATTTTAGACTAGCTTAAATTAACCAAAATCTAGAAATTATCTTCAAAACGAAACAAGCTGGAGCGATACTTACTTCAGCAATTTTATAGCTTGAAGTATTTTGAGTAATATTGCAGAAGACGTAATCCCTCTATCTCGAGCCGTTTCCATATTAGGGCGATTTTCCTGAGTCAAGTTAGGGTAACCCTGCTATTTTGCGATTTTTTTTTATTTTGCATTTAAGCATAAGCATAAGCATAGGATAGCGCCCGTGTGCTGCTACTCCGTTGTTGACCAATGAAAATTGCAAAATGATGGCTGGAAAGAGCATACTTGGGACAGCACGCTATTCCTCATTGTGCAACCTTATCAGGTCCCTGCATGCTGATCAATACCGACGCCGGCCACGTCCGAATGCGGGTCCTGGTGGGATGGGAAGGAATGTTAGTCCAATACTTGTTGCTACTAAAGACCAGGGCATCCTCTGCATCTTCACAAGTATTTCGGGAAAGGAATTGTTGTTAGTAGATGGGGGGAGTTATATGAAACTATCAGCATCTTTGGCTCGAGCAGCACGCTCCTCACAATCATGTGGAAGATCTGTGAGACTAACCTGACTATTCAAAAATTTTCTGGTAAAGCCAGTAGTTACGAAAATTAAGATACATTTTAATAAATTTAATATAATGCCATTGGTGCTCATATACAACCATAATTTGATAATTTATATCTAAAAATATTATGCACATGCGAGATTTAAAGTGATTCGAAAACCTCGTGACAAATTTGAATTTATTATACCTGAAAACAAAAATCAGGCATAATGAAACAAGCCAATATAGTTCCTAAGTTGATAAGCATTTCCTCCTATCAACGCTAATATGCAGAGATATAGCGCCCTACACGCTTTTTTTCACCCTACACGCTTGATTTTTTTTTTTTATTTTGCATTTCTCGCAAAACACCTCTTCAGATGACTTTTGAGGCTCAATAAGACGTAACTTTTGGTGGAAAAAGATACTGGCTGTCTACTTTACTTCTACACTTATATTACATTTTGTGATAAAAATAGGCCGTTTTCAAATGTTAGTATCTTAGAAAGATGCAAGCAGAATTAAAATCGGTTGATTGCGTTGGAAAGATCGTGATTGTTTGTGCATAATATCAAAAAATTGGAGAGGGGATTTTTGTCTATCTCAAATAAATCAACATTAAATATGGATTGGATTTGCGAGCGGGATGTGCAGAAAGTTGCTATGAGACTGTACACTCGCGAGTTCATAGTTAACAGAATGTATGCACACAGTAGCAGCAGTTGTTTGTCGTAGGCTTGCGTGAAGTAAGCTTTGGATGCTGTGCTTCTCACACTCGCTCGCCTGAGATTTTCACCCTTATCGAAAACAGATGTACAAGTAGCTGAAAGACGAAGGAATGGTGGCCTCTGATGAAAGGGGAGGTGCGAATCAGTGAAATCCCCGTCGCGGGTAGAAAACTATTTAAATTTTTCATTCGGTACTGCTGTAACCCTTAGCTTGGTGAAGCGAAATAAATTACAAACCTTGTAAGTGTTGCTTCAATGATTTTGCTTCATCTAATTTTCCGCTATTTCCCCTTCACGTCTTATTCCACTCTATGATACTATAAAACACATATGATTTTATTACTTTGTCTACCATTCCCTCCGATTATTGGAAAGTCTACCGTTTTTAATGTCTAACCTCATTATAAAGTTCAAGTCAACAAACATTAGATTTGGACCACTCAAACAACTTATAACGGTCTAAATGCAAGATAATTACAACCACTTTTACTTATTTGTACCTCCCCCTCCCCTTTTTAGCGACCACCCCGTTTTTGTCAACCCCCTGTGCTCAAGAAACGTCAAGAAACGTGTACGCCAAGTTTGACGAAGAACAGTCAAGGCGTTCCGGAGTTATGGCGCAACTTCTTTACTTCTATATACCTAAATATGTTAAAACCATTCATATTTAAAGTTGATTTATTTGAGATAGACAAAAATCCCCTCTCCAATTTTTTGATATTATGCACAGAAAATCATGTTCTTTCAAACGCAATCAACCGATTTTAACTCTGCTTGCATCTTTCTAAGATACTAACATTTGAAAACGGCCTATTTTTATCGCAAAATTTAATATAAGTGTAGAGGTAAAGTGGATAGCCAATTTCTTTTTCCACCAAAAGTTGCGTCTTATTGAGTCTCAAAAGTCATATGAAGAAGAGTTTAGCTAGAAATGCAAAATAAAAAAGGTATGGACTCAGGAAAATCGCCCTAATATGGAAACGGCTCGAGATTCCCTCTTCTGCAATATAACTCAAAATACTTCAACCTATAAAATTGATGAAGAGAATATCGCTCTATCTTGTTTCGTTTTGAAGATAATTTCTGGATCTTGGTTAATTTAAGGGTCACCCTAAAATAGCTCATGCCAAAAAAGCGGCATCCTAAATCAAGATTTTGTTGCTAACACGTAAATAGTCTAAAATCAACGACTACTGAGTAAACAATTTTTTCCACCTAATTTGGCTTTCTGCACCATAGTGCATTGGTAAATAAAATGATTCTGTATCGTATGGCATTTAATTAAAATAGTTCGGTACGACCATTGGTAAATAAGAAGGTTCCATATATCACAGAATTGAACGGTCCTGTTCGACCATAGATAAATTAAATGTCTCGGTACTTTTATTGTTGACTCAGCTAGCATTTACATATGTATACTGAGATTACAAATGAGAATTATGTACTGATATGTATGCAACAAAATCGTATTCGATGCGCAGAACTCACCTTATAGGAACCATTCTGGAGGCGACATAGGGTACGGGAGGGTATTTTCAGCCCTTTAAGCGGTAGCCTAAACAATATTCAGGAACTTCGTTGAAATTATATTCATTCGAGACAAGATTTTTATACTAGTTGATAGAATAACATTTACTGAATATCGGAGTACATTTAGGTCTTAATGAAACGCTACTGAATTTGAGTTATAGCCGCGAGAAATGATGAATTCGCTGCGGCTAAATTGGGCCCATTTTCTATAGTGGTGTCCGTGTTGTTTAAATATTCGGCAGCACGAAAATACCTGCGTGGTACAAACCATAATAGTTATAAAGCAATCCACCGAATAACTACTGCGCGTGCGCCCACCTTAATTTCTTAATTGCGCAATTAACAATAAAGCTGGTTTTTGACATATTGTTGTGGCTTATCTAAGACTTATCGTCTACCAAAAACCAGCTGTATCTATTTATATTTGTTCTATGAGGAATTACAATGAGCAAATAGCACCATTTAAGGGCCTATTCGGTGGATTACTGTTATGCAAAAAACAAAAACAGATCAAAAGAGAGACAGATGGATAACGTGATAACGGATAACGGATAACCTGTCGGTATTGTCTACATACCGGCTCATTGAAGATAATTAGTTTTGCCGTAACAACAGCTTGCTCCTGGCGCTAGTGTACATTAAATTGTTCATATGCACTAGCACCAGAAGCAACTGGTTGTCACTCAAAAACTAGCTATGTCAACACGATAGAAGAATTTCAGGCGAATTTGCATTGACTATTTGTAGTAGTGTAAATAGTGTAAATTAAAAACAAAATGCTTCAAATTGCTAGGGAAAGAAAATTGATTTATATTTCCATATCAGAGGGGAATTTTTGTGTTCTTTCGTGATAAAAAGAAGTAGAATTGTTCTGTGATACCGTATTCACAGCTGTTAAGTTTCTAGAATAAGTAAACGTGATCAAACTTGTGTGTTTTCCAAACCATCATCAAGAGCGTATACACGTAAGCGATTGCTTCTATTTTTTCAGCCGTGCTACATGCTAGTGGAAAAACAGTGGTTTTGTTGTTTATTGAATAAAATTTAGCAAATTACTTACATTTTTATAGAAATAGTTATAACACATTAAAGTCTATGAGTACTACATGCGTTTCAGTGGCAAAGTTTTCATTTAGGAAAGCGCAGCGAAAAAATGGTAATATTTGCCGAATTTAGTAGAAAGCTGGAAATACCTCCGGTACCCAACGTACTGAGGAATAATTTTCAACGATGGTATTTAGGTATTTCTATACGATAAGCTCCGATTAAGCGCAACCAGCTACATAGAGCTATACAACTTTGTGCTGAAAATCGTATGTTTATCAGCCACTATCATTATAAACGATGGAATGTGCGTGCTTTATTAGGTTTTATTTACGATTCCGAATTTGTTAAAAGATATTTATGATAATTTTCGTGCATTGATATACGAGTGTATGGTTCGGTACGACCATCTATCCTGTATGTTTGTTAGTTTCCCCCTATTTTTAACAATATTTCCACTTATTGGACTATACCAAGCAAGACTTAAAAAAAAACAAACAAAATGTAAAAACCCAATCATTTTAAGTAAAGAAGTTCGCAGAATCAAAGAGGGTTATTTACAAGTTTTGTTATCTCAAAGTCTTGCTTGGTGACAGCCCAATAAGTTTAAAGATTGTTAAAAATAGCGAAAAATTAGCAAAACGGAATACCCCCGATGAAAAACAGAAAAACAGTGGGAACCACGCGATTCGCCGGAAAATTATATATAAGTTCACTTGTATGTAATCTGCTAAACATTTTTCATTTTAAATTACAAAAAAAATCCATCATATTGACAAATTAGATAGAGAAAAGCTTTGGGCTTAGATGTCCTTTTCTAAGACTTGACCCTTCTTCATCGACAGACTTCACAGCCGGCTAATAGAGTACAGGACAGTTACGGGGCTAGTGCAACAATTCTACTAACTCTATCTAGCAGCACCGCCTAGCCGAGATTCGAACTTACGATGACTGGCCTTCTAAGCCAACTAAGCGGTTAAATTAGATCAAAACTGGTAACAGAATCCGATTGCTCGGCCAAAAACCCATCGAAATAGTACATTGGCATGTCTTGACATCAAAATAATTTAGAGATATTTGAACCCGAAAAATGACTTTCGAGAAAATCTGCAAAAAAGGAATTAGCATCACTGTTAGGGGGATTGATCAATCGGCATAAAACGTTGAGAAATTGCTTATGGGATCAGATGGCACAATTATGCCAACTTTGGTTGAAATCACTGATGGTTTTCCTGGTCACCTGAGATGGAATGACCTATTGGTTCGGTACGACCATAATTCGGTACGCCCATAGATGAACGAAATGGTTCGGTACGACCATTGATAAGTCAAACGATCCGGTACGATATTTGATATGAATAGGTAAAATAATAGATGATTAAAATGGCTTGATACGCACTGGTAAATAAAGTGGTCTTGCAGGCTTGCCATTTCCTCACTCATTGTGCAAAAAGTGCAACTTTTTTCATTCAACTCAATGAGCTGCTGTCAATGAGCTGCTGCTGTCACAAATGAGAAATACATCCACGCAATGAGAAACAGACCAAAAATAAAGAGAAATATAAACAATCTATAGATTCTCATTGTGCGAAAAATGAGAAACTTTCGAAATCGCTCGTACTGCAGCAAGCAACGATACGGGAATTACTTTGTTGCCACATCTATCATCCACCATCGTCATACGCAACATTTTTTGCACTGTTGCCGCTGCGAGAAGACTAAACAGTTTTTTTGTGCCCTATCATGGGCAGCCAAAAAGTGTATTAATACTTTGTTGCTCAGTTTATTCCGCAATGAGAAGAACAATGAGCAGGTTGCTGAGCAATCGCGATCAGTAAAAAAGAGAAAAGTTCAAACAAATCGGAGCAACATAAATCGCGACTGAGTAAAGTGTGAATTTTTCTCTTCTCTTTTTTTATTCTGAGGTGGAACCATCCCTGTGGTCTTGTACAATCATTGTCGAAAATCTGGCTTTATTCGGTATGGTGCTACCTGATTATGACGTAATTTTACTAGTTCAAGTACTTGACAGGTTAGAAGGAAAGGTAAAGTTTCCGCATTACTGGAAAGACCAAAACAGGAGTCACGTGAAGTCAAAGTTTCTCTTAAGCTTACCCTACGCGTCGAATCTTCCTCAATGCCGAAAGATTCGGAAACTTGTATTTTCTCTCAGAAAAGAAAGTCAATGATATGGGAAACCGTTTTCATCAGGTACGCCTAACCAGGTAGCAGTGAATTGTGTTCTTCATGGTATAGATTGAAAACGAATTTCTAAATTGCTAAGGATTTGAACAATGACCTGACTGCTGATCACAGTCAGTCGTCTGCAGTTGGTTAACCTTTACGTCCCCGACATAAAAAATGACGGTACTTGCAGTTACACTTTTGGCTCTATCTCTACCTGTTTCCATTCGGTTTTTATGTAATTAGTTTTAAAAGAACCACATTAGATTGGCCTTTAATGAAAAAATAATTTGATAAATTATGGTTCCATTTTCCCGGAGATATTCCAGATCGCAGTGGGATTTTTTTTGACGTCATAAGTAGCATGTGAAATAAAACTAGAAAGCGGCTTAACAGCGCGCACAAAAGTTATCCATTTCATTTGTGGTCAATAAGAATGAATCTTACATTATCCTGTAGAGCACAAATTCCTGTCTCACACTACGGAACATCCGTTATCGGTTCTACCGGAACTGAAAATTGGCCATTTTGAATTCTCTTCAGTAATATGACAAATGGGGTATCAAATTAAAGGATTTTTCAACACGAGTTCTTGGGTGGACTTTTGGATGTATTTTGAGCCGATCTGGACATTCCGGAACATCCGTTGTCGGTTCTTCAAATTTTATTAAAGGTCAATCTGATGGGGTTCTTTTAAGACTAATTGCACAAAAATCGAATGAAAATAAGTGGAGATAGAGCCAAAAGTGCAACAGCAAGTACCATCATTTTTGATGTCGGGGACGTAATGGTTAACAAGTAAAACTTGGACGATTCTTTGTGGCTGTAAAATAGACTTCACACAAAAACATAACCAAAATGCACAATATTATGAAAAATTAGTAGTTACAGAGATAAGATTAACAATGTCTGTATATAGATGACACGGGATACTAAAATTTAAAAATCGCGAAGGTCCTACCCTGAAATACCCTGTACTCTGTTGGCTCTGACATTACCCTACGTTATTGGTAATAATATGAGCCATTGCCTGATCTGGTTTCACCAAAATTCCAATAATGCTACATTAAGCATAAGTTTGTCCGTACTGCCAGTTATTAAAGAGCATTTAGATGCCATTGAATGGTATTTCGTGCCGTCCGAACATGTTCTCTCTTTTTTGGGCAGGCAGTAACTATATGAGGCGAATAATTATCGGTTGGATGAACTGCAAAATTTGATATATAGACCGAAAATATGTTAGGTTCTATGGTAAGTGGAGCTGTTCTCTTAATCCTTGGCTAGGACTGCAACTGTCAAGGTACGAAAATTGATTCACATTCGTCAGTTCGTGAGTGCAGTTGTAACCTGCTTGTAGCATGAAAGAACACGATCAGAACACTTGTACAACCCAGCTAGCATTTTCATATGTATAAAAACGATAAAAATCTGCATTACGTACAGATATACATCCTAATAAATCGTATTTGATAAGCAAAATTGGCATATCCGTACTATTTTGGAGGCGATATACGTGATTACGAATAAGTGCGAGTCGCTCCGTACTACTATACGATTTTGTGGTGAAAATCGTATGTAAGTCAGTTATTATCATTATATACGATAGAAAATTAACTTGGTCCTATTTTATCCAGCTTTAGTTACGATTTCGAATTTGTTAGGAGATATTTACGATAATTATCGTACATTAATATACGAGTTGGTGCTAGCTGGGAATGAACCTATAAACAACGATATCTAAGTCGGATTACCACTGGTGGTGTCAAGGTTGTTACTAGCTCAAAATCTTCCAGATACTTGGTAATGTGCCAGATTTTTACCAGACCGTTTTGTCAGTTTCGCCGACTTCTAATTTCAGACAAAATTTTACATCTGAATTAAGCAAAAGCTATTGACAACCCTGTGTGGGGCGCACACTTAGAACGAAGAGGAACTGGAAGTGAACTGAACAGCTTGGAAGTCGGATAATGACTCTGGTTTCTTTTTATGTCATTTCAATATTCTTTAGGTACGTGTCATGAAAGCGGGGCTATTCTTGGTATATGTAATGATCTTCCGTGCCTGAGCAGCAGGACGGAAAATGTACAGAAATTTGCCTTGCGATTGGAAAACAATATTGTTATGAAAATCGCACAATTGCTGAATCTTTTATGAATCGAATGGTACGCGAACCATCAAAATCCGTTCTGATTTGGAAGAGCTATTAGTGTTCAAATTTTATTCCGTGACACTGGCCTATTCAAATCTAAATCTCGTAATGGCATCCTATTCTGAGTGGCACCTAGCAGACTAAGTCAAAGTGCCACTTTGCCCATCCTGCACCTTACATACATAGGTATAGTTACCTGAAAGTCCCGCTTGCATTTGTTTTCCTCGTTGTGGGTCATCTTCTTCTCGTGCTTCTTGAGATAGCGCCGTTTCGCTGCCTGCAGGTTGAACCAAGTGTAACTGAACGACTTAACGTAAGGCAACAAAGCTTCGATGAACGGGTGGAAGTCTTCTTGTTGCTGTGGGAGATTCGCATCGCATCGCACCAGCAACCATTACCGAGGATGTCCCGCCGAGGAGCCATCAAACCGGAAAGCAAAGCAAAGAGTAAGAGAGAGAGAGAAAGGTGGTGTGTTCGTGGATACATTTAGTATTGGCAATTAGATTAGATTAGATTGGAAGACTGAACGGAAATGGATTGTGATCGATTTCGCTACTGATTGACTGTAGCGAAACAGACGCGCATCGGATTGCAGTCTCAAAGAAAATTCCTCCAGCTAGATAGTGAAAGATTTCATTGAATTTGCATTCCTGCTGAACGGTTTCAATTTGGAGTCCAATTACCGGGGGTGGAATTTTGCGGCTTGCCAGTTCAGGATCGAATTCCAGACTGTGCACCTCGAATTGCTCTGTGGCTCTGCCATCGACCGAAACGGATAAATTTTGAATCGAATTTCCTGGAATAGGGCATATTAATATGTATAGCAACAAAACCAATCAGACCCGTCCATCGGGTGCGCTCGGGTGCAGATTCCGGGTGTGGTACTACGCTTCTGTGCTATCGGTCGTCACACTTACCTGTGACAGAAAGGGACCTTTGATCGAAGATTTGGAATCCATGATAAACTTCCTGTGTGTGCGATGCGGTGTGGTGTGGTATGGTTCGTCGTCAGTCAGTTGTCGGTCGAGGCCATGCAAAAGGAAGAGCACAAAATAAACACCGGTAAGTGAGTTTGTCAGCTACATAATAACGTGCGAAGAGATTTGTTTGGTTATTGTCTTTATTTAATTTTTTCGTCCGAAGCAGTTAAAGGGGTTTTCTGTGCGCCTTGCGTCCGTCGGTCTACCACTGGTCGGCCCGGGCACGATCAGCGCCAGTCAGCCTGTTGCGAATTGCGGAGTGTTTGGATAACGGTGTGGTGGAGGCCTTTTGCCACTGCCACCTTCTCGAGACTCGCTTCTCCATCTCTCACTCGTTGCGAGGTCGAAGACAGACGAACGGATTCCAATCGGACGTCGATCTGCGGTAGTGAAGTGAGCAAAAACCAACTGCTCAATTAGTGTCGTGCAGTTGGCAAGTGAGAATTGATTACAAATTTTTTTATAATTTTACAAATAACAGACAAGTGCTTATGAAATTTACTAAAGAAAACAGTCAAACTGTCTTTACTACAAAAAGGAATTCTACGGAATTTGTTCTTTGTTCTTTGTTCTTTGTTCTTTGTTCTTTGTTCTTTGTTCTTTGTTCTTTGTTCTTTGTTCTTTGTTCTTTGTTCTTTGTTCTTTGTTCTTTGTTCTTTGTTCTTTGTTCTTTGTTCTTTGTTCTTTGTTCTTTGTTCTTTGTTCTTTGTTCTTTGTTCTTTGTTCTTTGTTCTTTGTTCTTTGTTCTTTGTTCTTTGTTCTTTGTTCTTTGTTCTTTGTTCTTTGTTCTTTGTTCTTTGTTCTTTGTTCTTTGTTCTTTGTTCTTTGTTCTTTGTTCTTTGTTCTTTGTTCTTTGTTCTTTGTTCTTTGTTCTTTGTTCTTTGTTCTTTGTTCTTTGTTCTTTGTTCTTTGTTCTTTGTTCTTTGTTCTTTGTTCTTTGTTCTTTGTTCTTTGTTCTTTGTTCTTTGTTCTTTGTTCTTTGTTCTTTGTTCTTTGTTCTTTGTTCTTTGTTCTTTGTTCTTTGTTCTTTGTTCTTTGTTCTTTGTTCTTTGTTCTTTGTTCTTTGTTCTTTGTTCTTTGTTCTTTGTTCTTTGTTCTTTGTTCTTTGTTCTTTGTTCTTTGTTCTTTGTTCTTTGTTCTTTGTTCTTTGTTCTTTGTTCTTTGTTCTTTGTTCTTTGTTCTTTGTTCTTTGTTCTTTGTTCTTTGTTCTTTGTTCTTTGTTCTTTGTTCTTTGTTCTTTGTTCTTTGTTCTTTGTTCTTTGTTCTTTGTTCTTTGTTCTTTGTTCTTTGTTCTTTGTTCTTTGTTCTTTGTTCTTTGTTCTTTGTTCTTTGTTCTTTGTTCTTTGTTCTTTGTTCTTTGTTCTTTGTTCTTTGTTCTTTGTTCTTTGTTCTTTGTTCTTTGTTCTTTGTTCTTTGTTCTTTGTTCTTTGTTCTTTGTTCTTTGTTCTTTGTTCTTTGTTCTTTGTTCTTTGTTCTTTGTTCTTTGTTGTTTATTATTTATTGGGTCTTGCAATCTAATATTATTTATTTAATTTTGATAAAATTTCACGTTTCATTTAGAAAATTTACAATTTGCGCTTTATGCTCAGCTCGTTCCCTTGAATAAGTTTTATTAACATCTAAAGTTATGTTCAGGCAGGTCTTGACTTGGAATTAGTTTCGACTAACGAAGCTATTAAGCGCAGTATATCGATTAACCCGGCCAACCCATTTCCCCCCTCGAATGATTCACATTACAGCACAGCAGTACCGTCATCGTTGTCAAGAAAAAACCGCTCCTCGCCAGCTAATTTGAACTTATGTCCCCATTCCCTCCCTAACAAGCCAAACGACCCCCCGCTGTAATGCGCCATCTGAAGCTAAAGAATCCAGAACATTTTCCTAAGAATCGAGCCAAATCACTTTCATTCATCACATGCCTTATTTCCTGGCCAACGTCCCAATGTCCGCTTTCCCTCGCCCTGAACCGGTTGGTTCAGCATTTTTCCTCCCGGGTTTCCCGCCCGGGCTTTCCACCAACCGAAGACTTTTCATTCATTCATTCGGATGATAACGGTCTTGGCAAAGTTCTAAAATAGTACTACGCTCCGCTACTACTGCCGTGTACTCTCCGCTGCACCGACCGACGGCGCTCAGATGGACGTCGTCGCTTTTGGCGTTGGTTTTGGATGCCGCTCTCGCTGCTTGGACAGGTGAGACACTGCCAGGTCCGCGCCAGAGAGCGAAAGTGTCTATTTTCGAGCCAAACGAAATGCAGCAGCAGCAGCCGCCGCAACTTGGTGCGCCGTACCTATGCTGCACCGTACTTGGCCAGCCGGTGACAGTAACGTCAGTATCACCAACCGGCCGATCAGGGGTATCCCAATCTCAGCCAGTGCCAACTAGACCAGCCAGCCAGACCGCGGTCAAATGAGCCAAGCCGGTGCAGTGTGTGCGGCATTGCACGCGTGTGTATCATTATCGGCCAAGTGCGCCGACAAACGCATCATCAGCAGTCGTCGTGCCAGTGGTTGCAGCGGTGCCAGCTAATTCGTTTCGGTTTCCGCTCGGTGCGAAGACAGTTTAGATAATTTAAGAAATAATTTTCGAGCGCCCTCAGGGGGACATAGAAATTACATTACCATGTTTTTTAACTGCTTTCAAATATTTTATTCTCGCCTAATAACGCGAAAGACGAGTTGAACCAGTTTCTTTTTCATAAAATAAATTGGTAAAAATCATAAAATATTTTTGATGGAATTATTAATTTTAATCCATCCTTTTTCAAAATATACATCAAATGTACGCTATACATTTAGACATGAAGCAATGAGCAATTTCACATTTAACTGGCTTAATAGAAAAATAAATTATTGGGAGACATTGTACAGGAAAATCCGGGACGTATAACCAGTTTACGGTAAGATGGCATGTGTTGCCAGATATATTTCATTCGTTGTCATTGTTTATTTAAACAATTTTTATTCAATTTATTCAGACAGCATCAATGTCCCATGCAATATTTAAAAAAAACTAATTTTGCAGTCTACTACAGACCTGGTTTAATGAAAAAGAAGAAATTGTATCGGTTTTGGGGCATCATCAGCTATAAAATTAACATAAAAGCTTGTGAAGGAATTCCAAGCAATTCGAGACGATGAATTGAGTTAAGATGCATTAGAACAAAGATGTTAGTAAGAAAGTAGAAGATTAGACACTAGAAAATGATTTTACATCTCAGGTTAATCCCTATAAACAAATCAAAGGAGAACCCATGGGATATTGCCTTTCTTGTGGGACACCTTCCAACTAAAACATACATAAACGGGCTCACCGCTGCTGGACTAATACAAGGCTGCATACTTTAAACGCTACTGTTGCTTAACGTTATGAAGCAGGTCTTAGTTAAAACCAATGATAGTTAAGCAAACCGAGGATTACCCGGGAACCCTTCGACAATGGAGCAATGAAATGATCTCCACTTGTTCGATGATATTCTCTTACTCTTCGATGCAACGACGATCTTATATACAGAGCAAGCTTGATAGTTTCTCCGGAAGCCAGCAAGCCTTGTCGCAAAGACTAAGTCGATCGGAGCGAACAACGGACGTCATAGTCCCTGGACAAGTAGAGACGCTGGAGTGCCCATTGTATTCAGGGTGAATTATATTGGAGTAATTCTCGCTGAAACGGGGCCACTACTGACACGAGGTCTTTAAATATTGGAACTTTTGCGCTTAATTGGTTGTAAATGGTTAGAAAATAAGACTTTTATTATCTCGAAATAGTGGACCCCTCGTTCGCCAAGGAGCCTAACAGTTTAAAAAAAAAGTTGGATTTTGAGTAAACCTTGAGATCTATATGATGTGATATATCATAAATTTACCATGAAACAATTAACAAATGAGCCGGTTCTGTAAAGCAGAAGAACAGGGCTTTCAAATGAAGTAAAAAAATTTTGGGCGGCCATCTTGGATTTGGTCGCCATATTGGATTTTATCAAAAAATCACCGGTTTCACCATGAGCCCCCAACCGATTTTCATTTTAAGACCACCATTGGAAAGCTGAGAAAAAATGCTATAAGGAACATTCATAAAATTAGGTGTGCAATGGCATTAACTAGGTACTTCATTTGAAAGCCCTATTCTTCTTCTTTACAGAACCGGGTCATTTGTTAGTTGTTTCATGGCAAATTTATGAAATATCACATCATATAGATCTCAAGGTTTGCTCAAAATTCAACTTTTTTTTAAACTGTTAGGCCCCTTGGTGAACGAGGGATCCACTATTTCGAAGTATTAGAAGTGCACTCAAAAAAATCGACATGTCGCATCCACGTGAAAAATCATGTAAACTTCTGTACAGCAACTTACGTGAACTTCTCTGCCTATAATCGCATATCAGTCCCATATGCACTTTCATCGTTTTTGAGTTAAATATCAGATTCTCTCTTTTTCTTGCTTTACTCTCCATTAAGAATACAAAAAAGCTGCTTTTATTCCAAAAAGTCTGAAAAAAATATGAAGACAAATTGTCCCATCTTAAAAATAATCGCACATCAGTCCCACCAAATGTTTTTCCTTGGTATGGCCATATATTTTACTTCAATCCATATAAACAATATTTGTTGTTGTTTTTTCGCTTTTTAATTATTAAAAATCATCAGTTAATTAATAAATACAGGGTTGTTTCAAAGAAATTCCACATGAAAGTTAATTGAGTAATTTTCGTTGAAACGGGGCCACTAATGACAGGTGAGGTCTTCAAATATTGGAACTCTTATACGTGATTGGAACTTGATTGGTTGGAAATGGTTAAAATATGAGAGTTCTTAAAACCTCGAAACAGTGGACCCCTCGTTCGCGAAGGGGCTCGATGGTTTAAAAAAAAGTTAAATTTTTAGCAAAATATTGAAATATATATATCATGAAATATTTCCTAAATTTGCAATGATACAAGTAATAAATGGAATAGTTCTGTAAAGAAAAAGAATAGGTTGAAATTCCTGAAGTAAAAATTAAATATTTTGGTGGTCATCTTGTATTTGGTCACTTTATTGGATTTTATGACAAAAATCGCCATTTTCACCATGAGCACCTCAACCGATTTTCATTTTAAGACCACCATTGAAAAGCTGAGAAAAAATGCCATTCGTAGCATAGCTACTTCTATCACAGAACGGTTGCGACTGAGAAGAGCTGAGACTGATATGCGATTATTTAGCTACTCGATGGCCTAAGTAATCGCATATCAGTCTCCACATTATTTTTCATTGCAATTTTCACAAAAAATGCAATGTTTTGATAAAGAAGTTATATTAAGGGTCTATTTCATTATATTATGTTGAAAAAATAGGAATAAACTGCGCTCAACAGGTAAAATAACCAAAACAAGAAAAATACCTTCAAACGCTGTTTTCTCAACTCGATGGTATTGCAGATGGGACTGATATGCGGTTATAGGCAGTTCATGTACTAGTTAATGGGAAAATTGATAAAATTTACCGGGATCGCACGTAAACTGGTTAGTATGAGTGCGAGTTGCCAACAATTCACGTGAAAGTTACATGAAAAGTGTGATGGATGAGAATTACCTATGTTTTCACATAAACTTGACGTGCTGATTTTTTTGAGTGTATAAATCTTATTTTTTTAACTATTTTCAACCTATTAAGTGCAAAAGTTCCCATATTTGAAAACCTCGTGTCAGTAGTGACCCGTTTCAGCGAGGATTACTCATTGCACAAAAGAATCTGTGCAATTAGATGCGATTTGTTGACAATTTTGCTTAAATATCTGCAGCTTCAAATGCTTAAAATGGAGCTACCATGCTGATTATCATCTATTGAAGTAACAATTCAAAAGCCGCTTGGTTTTATTTGAATTTTATAAAGGTTTTATTGCGGTACTAATCATTACCTTATTTTTGAGCAATACCAAGATAATACAAGCCAAAAACTGCTTATAGCTAGCTATCAAACCACAATAAAACTGTTAATAAAACAAATTTATTTGGATGCTTATATTACCACGATAGAACAAGTTGGCTGTGCCACCACTCTTATAAACTTACCATGAGTGGGGCGTAGTAATACAACATGGGGCACCAATCAAAATTGATCTTATTACGGGTGCTTTTCAAACCGCAATAAATCTGTTAATTTTATAGTTATTAAAACGGCAATACCCTGAACAACCAGATTTATAGCTGTCATTTTGAAGAATATTAGAGTTTAAAACCGAAATCATTTGTATATGCGAGGCCATATTACCACATTCTAGTATCTTTTTAGCTTTATTTAGCTTTTTCAAGCAAAATTTCATCAAAGCAACGTGTGTTGCAAAAAGAAAGTTTTTATCAATCGGTTTTCGTGTCACAGGAAGCAACTAAAATGATTTTGCTAGAAATTGAGGTTTACTAATTGAATATATTTATTTAGTCAAAACCACTAGTTAGCGCGTTGATTTTATCCTCCTATCATACCAATATACACGATGAAATTTGGTGCGCATATGCTGCACAACCACGGAGACTGCTGAAAATGAATGATTTACTTTGTATGTTAACATTTATTTAGGTTTTTACCAGAGCAAGCTGTGTGTTTTAGGGTAACCAACGTATTTTGGACCCCATACCCCATTGGATATACAACTGTTGATATGGGTCATTCCATCTCAAACGTACACAAGGTTTGGATTCAACCATCAGCGATTTCAACCAAAGTTGGCATAATTGTTCATTCCGATCCCACAACCAATTTCCCAAGATATTATGCCGATTGATCAATCCCCCTAGCAGTGGCGCTATTTCCTTTTTTACAGATTTAAAAAAAAGTCATTTTTCGGGTTCAAATATCTCTGAATCAGTTTGATGTAAAGACATGCCAATATACTTTTTCTATGGACTTTTGGCCGTGCAATCGAATGATGTTATCAGTTTTTATCTAATTTGTCAACATCATACATTTTTTGCAATTGAAATCTTTTTTTTGGTTGAAATCGCTAATGGTCGGATCCAAACCTTGTGTACGTTTGAGATGGAATGACCCATATATCGTTCGGCGGATACAAAAATCGGGAGCCAATTAAACGTCAAAAGCGGAGCCAAACGTTTTTCAAAATTCGAATTGTGTGAGTAATGTTAATAAACACACTTTATTTTCATAGAACTAGTCATTTTCAACACTCGCTACCGATTATTTTCCGTAAAAACCTGCACATTTCTACATAATTTCAAATTTAATTTCAAAAATCAGGGATGCCAACTCGCCTGGTTTTCTAATTCACATGCGTATAATTTTTATGTGCATTTCTGGGAGGATTGTGTTTATATGCGGCACATGATAGATTCCTATAAAAATTTACTATTAGTTATGTGCAGAATATTTTGATTGTAGAAATTGAGATTGACTAATTGAATATATTTATTTAGTTAAAATAAGGCCATTGCAAATCATATTTAAAGTTTTTGTCTCCCCCCCTTGGAAATTGGTTTGAAAATCGGGGGGCAAAAAAATAATTTGTAGGATATGAGATAGATTTCTTTTTATAAAATCAATTGTCTGTGAGCTCTACAGTCTGCAAAACTCGAAAAATGAGTCTCCGAGTTGAATTAACGCTTCTAGCACGAAACAGAAATGGAAATTCAAACAATGGAATTTCCGAAAATCGTCCAAAAAAATTTTCCTTCGTTTTTGTATTTTTTCGTACTTTTATGCATAGAAAATAATAACGTATATATTATAAGCAAGAATAGATTCGGTTTTCACGTTTAAACCTTAAATAAAAATTCTTAAAATCCATGTTTTTTTTGCTCGATAAAAAAATTCACTTTGTTTTTTTTTTCGCCCCCCCCCCTTCAGTGGCCAAACACCGGAAAGACAGAAACTTTATAAAATATTTGTAATGGCCTAACTAGTTTGCAAAAATTGCAAAAAATTATGCAATATGTACGATAAAATTTGATGCGCATATGCTGCACAACTACGGAGACTGATAACACTGATTTAGATTTTTACCAGACTACCAGACCAAGCTGTATGTTTTATATCTTTGATAGCGAAAAGCTTCATTAACCCTCAGTTGATCAACCAAAAATATTACTTTATCTTGATATTACAAGCTATGTTTACAATCAGCATTTAAAAAATAGTGATTTTTTCGGATTACAATACTTTAAAAAATCATATCTTGCGAATTTCAACAGTAACATCGAAATAAAAAAATACGCGTCGATTTTTTTTTTTGAACAAAGAACGTAAAAAAATATTCCGAAAAGAAAAAAAAATTAACTGTACATTTTCCGTGGAACGACCCATCACGCAAAATAATCCACACGTTCTTTCCACGTGAAAAATCACGTAAATTTCTCTACAGGGAGTTACGTGACTTTCAGTTGAACATTATTGGAAAATACAATAACATCTATCTGATTTCCACGTAAATGCACGCATACTAATGCAAACTACGTTAAATTCACGTAAATAGTACGGGAAAAGTTCACAATCACATAACTTTTCACGTAATTTCAACGTGAAAATTATTTTGAGTGCATATCAATCACACTTTTCATGTAACAGTCACGTGAATTGTTGGTAACTCGCACTCATACTAACGAGTTTATGTGCGATCCCGGTAAATCTGATCAACTTTCCCATTAACCAGTACATGAAGTTCATGTAAGTTGCTGTACAGAAGTTTACATGATTTTTCACGTGGATGCGACCTGTTGATTTTTTAGAGTGTAGGCCAAGAAATGCTAGAGAAAAGATTTTAGAGTTTGCGATGTCTCAACTAATAAAGCATTGCACGCAGATGTCAGTGCGTTTTTTTCGTCCCAGGTTTGACAGTGTTGTGAGGTTTGTTTTGATTACTTATTCGCAAGACCCAGTAGCAAAAAACTGCAGAAATGACAAAAATATATGCTGTGCAGAACTAATATCATTTTTCTGCTTCGGAAAAGTCGGGCATTTCCGATTTCCGCAAACAAGTGGTACGAATTACAAGTAATAAACCCACTAGCAATAAAATTAGGTTAGGCGGCATCCATAAAGTACGTCACGCTTATAGGGGGGAGGGGGGGTAGACCTACTCGTGACGATTTGTGACATAGGGGGGAGGGGGGGTATGAAGTTATGTGACGTCACATGACAAAAAAAAAACAAATGGAAAATTTGTTTATTGAAGGCTTCTATAAAATTAACGTTCTGATGGATTTTAAAACAAATAGTTAAATTTTTTGAATGAAAACTTTTTTTCAACATATGTGTGAACAGGACTCATTTATTCTTCTATGTAGTATGAACTCTCCATTACGGCTTTACAGAATATGCAGTACACCGCTGAAGAGCTGCTTGAGTACCGTCCTGCCTAAAAGATTTTTGCAACCGCAAATAGCAGTCGCACAAACTCCTGAGGGGCTACGGGGTGCTACCAGAGACCCATGGCAATGTTTTCCCTTGATATTCGTGCTGAGCTCAAACGATTAACATAAACTCATACCGAAGTTCCACGCTTGCTTTTAAGGTTTTTCGGTATAATTTATGCTGCCCCTCACTCAAAAGCTCTCTGAAGAATAGAGTTTATGCACCTTGCGGACTAAATTTCGCATCTAAGATAGTGTTGAAAGATTGCACGATTAAATTAATACACAACATGACAAAATCCGTCAGAAAAGTTCTAGGCGTGTTGCTGCAAGACGTCAGCAGGAAGTTCTAATTCTTTCAACTAGATCAGACGAATTTGAGTGGATGGATGTAAAGGACGTGGATATGCGCGAAACATTAATCGACGTCACATCAGCGACTTCTGATCATCTTCAAAATCCGCGAATCGATGACTTATAAGCTCGAAAATTTCCCTTTTTTTTATTTGCTGGAATTCATTTGATAGCTGTAAATAAAAAGGTTGAAATGAATATCTAATTTTTTTTGTTGTGAAGGGGGGGGGGTTGCCGTGACGTGACGTACTTTCTCAGGGGGGTCACCGAATGTGTGACGAAATGTGACGAGTGGGGGAGGGGGGGTCGATGTTGGTCAAAATTTGCGTGACGTACTAAATGGATGTCGCCTTACAAAGGGAATCAAAACAAAACACACAAAAACGTCAAACCAGAGTTGAGGTTAGGCACCGTGCAAAGGTTTATACGCACCTCACAATTCGGCACCAACTTTTCAAAAGGACCGATCTGCAAAATGTAAACAAACCGAGTGAGAGTTATTTTTTGCTGGACCAACATAGGGAAAGAAACCATTATTTACATTTTGCAGAGTGGCCCTTTTGAAAAGTTGGTGCCGAATAAATATTATTTCCCGTAAAAATGGCGCAGTTTTACATGCAAGTAAATTAAAACGTCACTTTTTGGTACGGAAAAATATCTGACGCATTTATTCCCACAAAAAAAGGACAGGAAGGCACGGGAGGGTATTTTCAGCCCATTAACCCCCAATTGATCAACCAAAAATTCAACGCAATCTGATCAACCGGGTACAGGTGTACCTACTTATCAATTTCATGACAAAAAGTGCTCCGATTTTCTCAAATTTTGCATGTTTATTCGTTTTTCGAAAATTTATAACCTAAATTTTTTGTTTGGCGCCTAGGGATCCCCCTTCTGACCTAGGTTTGTTCCAAAAATCATCACCCTTGCCATGAGACCTTTTTTTAAAAATTCATAACTTTTGATTCACTCGATCGATTTTAATGATTTTGATAAAAATCCTGAAAGTAAACAGTAGTTAGATTAAACTTCTCGCTCGGTGGTAATCTGCAATTGATGTAGGAAGCGGCACAATATGTGTCGATAACCCAACCAACGCGTCGCTATTCTTGAGAAGTGGATTTTGCGGTCTCCTTTTGTCCAGCGCCTCTATGGTTCAAAGGTACAAGTACCAGCGAACTACATGCCCTGGCGGGTGTTGTGGGTTCGAATCCGGTTGTAATCTCAGATTACAGCTTGGTTCGACTCATGCACCTTCCAGCATTGGACAAAAGGTAGGAGTCAAAATGACTACTTGTCAAGCATAGCTACCAATACCCCCCCCCCCCCTTCCTTTCCGCTCTTCCCCTCCTTCATCACAAAAAAAAAATTTTCATTTCTTTCCCCTACCGTCCCTTCATCAATTGTAGAACCATCGTTTCAAAAAAAAAAATATTAATATACCGTTTTGATTCAAACTTCGAACACTTAAGCCTTGCTGAAACTTTCTTCAAAGTAAAATGTTCGAAAACATCTTTATTCTACCCCCATGAATGGTTCAATAGCATGACAATTTATTTATTTTTATGGGAAAATTTTAAAAATGAGGATAAAATGTTATTTTATAATGAAAAACACTAAAAAACTGCTGTTCGGTTTTGATTCAAACTTCGAACACTTTCATGGTCGACATTCAAAGCTCGAATATTTCAGTCTCAGACATCGAATACTTGTATTACTGTGAAAAGTATTGATGCTTTTAGTGTCATTCAACTTAAATAAGTGAAATTACATCCTTTTTCTAAACACTGTCCTTTTAAATCCACCTAGCAGTGTGATTTAAATTTTTCACACAATAATTAGTTGCAATCCATATTTCTGACGTCAATTGCTAATATTCTCGAACTCCATGAACCACATCTAAAGGAAATTTACTTTCTACAGCTTTATCAATGCAGATAATTAATTTTCTTGAAGGAAAACCCGGAGAAACCGGATATTATTCGTGGGTGTTCGAAGTTTGAATCACACCTCAAAACGTGATTCAAACTTCGAACACTTTTTATTTATCTAATATCTTTAAAATAATGCATGAAATATTGTATTTTAACTATGCTTTAGTATATAAATACCTTGCACTTATCTAATAATCACATAGTTGGAAGGTAAACATTCTAAAATTGGTAAAATAATGCAAACAAAAAAACAGCTGCTTTTGCACGAAACGCTAAGAGTATGCGAACGAAGTGAAAATCTGAGTTCTTTCTTTTTTCCAGCGCCTGCTGATTTCTTACAAGGAGTCCGACAGTTCACTGTCATGCCTCACCGGATAGAGGACATTCTAACGAACACGGTGGTGTACAATAAGCATAATATTTAATCATATTAGCGATACTAACGAGCATTTTATTCGGAAGTGTTCGAAGTTTGAGACTGTTCTAAGTTTGAATCAGAACGGTATATGTATGACCGCATTTCAAGGTCAAGACTAAAAACTTGAGATTAGTCTATGATTTTGATAGCAAATGAAAGATATGATGATGAGCTTAAAAAAATTGTAGCCTACATGAGCTTTCTGTGAAAAATATTGCATCGAAACCCACATTTAAGCTTAATTTTAAAATCATTGAATTTTAGTGTTTTTATGTTGTAATATGTACCTTAAAACATCCCAGTTTTTATATTTTTTTCTGAAAGTCTGAGTTTTTTTACATAACATATCAAAATTTTAGAAACGTATCTTTTTTGTTTTGGAGATACAAATTAAAAAAAAAATAATCTCAATTATTTTTAGGGCCACCCTAACTCATTATAAGGGGTACCCTAAGCGCAAAATTAAAAATGATTATATAAAATTTCAAGAAAAGGAACAAGTACACAAAGTTTAAACTACATCGGAGCACTCTATATCGTGGAATTGCTAAGTGGGTACACCTGTACCCAGTGGATCAAAATCGGGCTATTAGACTTTGACTGTCAAAATTTTTTTCAACATGTTTTTAAGTAAATGATTGATTTTATCCAAATTCGTCTAAATAACGAGGATCAGGAGCCCTTAGACATTATTTCAAAAAGAATATGCCGAAATCGGAGTATGAAATATGAAAAGGGTACAGGTGTACCCGGTTGATCAATTGAGGGTTAAGCGATTTCATCTATTTTTTCTGCCTATGGCCTAGATCTACTGGAAGAACAGGTGGTTTTGGCGTTGTTTTAATAAAAAATAGTAAATTACTTACAGTCTTGAGAAAATAGTTAAAACATATTAAAATTGTATGTCGGCAAAGTATTTTTATTGGCGAAAGAAAAGGCAAATAAGCTGAATTTAGAAGCAGGCTGGATATCCCCTTCCAGGCCCTAGTTGCTTGCCTTGCCGTTGTAAAAATTTCTTTGGTAAATTGGCTGCATACTACTGCCAGTGGAAGCATAATTGTCCCATGTTAGATTTTCGACGTTTTGTTATCTAACGTTATATTATGAGTTCAGAGAAAAATTAGCATTCTGCGCTCATTTTGACAACCGCAACTGACAACCGAAAATGACAGTTCTCATAAAACACTGATACAAACTCGTTTCAACAAACACGTAAACATTATGCGTACACTCGAAATTATTTTTGGTCAGAACCTGCAAAAAATATATTTAATCGCCGTTTCAACGATGCAGAAACATATTCTTTTATAGTTAGCAATGTAAATACGAATTATTGACATGGAAAAGGTTAGAAAAAGCATTCCGTTAGAATCAAACATAGAGCTGTAGCGAGCTGCATGCTAAACAGAGTATCTAACTGAATCGTTACACAACTACTCAACACGTAGTTAACTACGTAGTTATTACCTCTATTGGGGCTGGTAACGGTCAGTTTCGTCACTGACGCTAAACGAAAACTGAAAAAAAATAAGTATTCTGCAAAATAGTCAATGCCATGCGTTTTTCGTCATTGATGCCATTTTGAAATCCAAGATGGCAGATTATTATTTTTCATTTTGCACGAAAACCCTTGCAATATAGACTTTTTTGAAACAGAACTAACTGTTAGTAGACGAAAATCAATGTTTGACAACATTTTGAAATCCAAGATGGCGAATTATTTAGCATTTTACTTGAAAATCTTTCCAGTATAAACTTTTTTAGAACGAGGTTCATTGTTAGTAGTCGAAAATCGATGTTTGACATCAATTTGAAAACCCATATAGCAGACCATTAGTCAGCAATATGCATCAAACCCCCTGAAACATAGACTCTATTTAAACGGGAGTGACTGTAGGAAGCATAAAATCGATGTTTGACACCATTTTGAAATCTAAGATCGCGGGCTATTCCCAGGTAACATTTTTGTTGTATAATAGTTTATTAAGCACTTGTTCCACAGGAATTAGCTGTACAATTTTTTAATAAGCTATTATATAACAAAAATGCTACTTGGGTTATTTAGAATTTTGCATGAAAACCCTCAATAAGACTTTTTTAGAATGCGGATAGCTGCTAGAAGTCGAAGATCGATGTTTGACACCATTTTCAAATCCAAAATGGCGGCATTGGCGTAGCTAGAGGGGGTGCCTGGGGTACCAGGCCCCCTCCAGAAGTTATCCTCATTGGAATCGGAAACCGGGAAAATACTCAGTGTATATGTTCCCGCTCTGTAGATATTTTCTTTTTCACTAGGCATCGCAAAAGCGTAGTTGTCGTCGTCGTCAGTAGCTTAGTAGCCACTCCGGCTCATGCTGTTTCAAGCGTTCGTCTTCATTCAGCTACATCTTGGGCCACTCGTCGCAAAATTCCCACTCACAGTAGTCGCAAATCACTTTCGACCTGGTCGAGCCATCACGTTGAGCCTCCCTGTTCCTGATGCTGGTACAGTTGTTAAAGAGAACTATTTTCGTCGCACTGTTTCCTTCTGACTTTCGCCAGATGACGATGACAACACAGAACAGAAGTGGAAGTCCGAGCGATTCGGCGATCAAAACTGGTAACAGAGTCTTTTTTGTTTTTATTTTTCTTTGGGAAGGTTTTCGCATAGAAGTAAATAACAGCAATATAAGGAGAACGCTCGCTGCCAATCGCATATCAGCTTTCACATGCTTTCGTGTGCATTCGTATGCGTTCGTGTGTTTTCGTGGACAAAAGTGACTCGCTACCGCCAGGTTCGCTAGTATCTGTAGAAAGTAACATGTACGTGTTTGGATTTCTACTTCCACTTCTGTTCTGTGATGACAATCTCTCCAAACAGTGCTTGTAGCTCATGATTCATACGTCACCGTTACTCTCCGCTTTCAGTTTGCTGCTTCCGCTCGAAAATAGCGTATGCCTAGCGTTTAGCGAAGGGCTAAGAAACCCTAATTTCCCGCCTAAATGCGCAACTAAATCTTCTTACTAGTGTTGTTGTCCGTGTGCACCAGCAATCCTAAATACACGAACCCATCTGCCACGTCAACTTCGTGGCCATTAACAGTTACCGACCGCGAGAGGCACGCGTTTGTTTCCTTTGAGTATTTGGTCTGGGCTGCATTTACGTTTAGAACACTTGTCCTAGATTCCGATTTCGTCGGATCACCCCTTTAAGTGCGATGTTGAATAGCATGCAAAATAAGCCGTCACCTTGTTCCAACTTTAGCCGCGTCTCAAAGTAACTCGAAAGTATCCCCGAGATGCACACGAAACACAACACTCTCTCTGCTCAGTTGCATCAGTTTATTCGGAAAACCGTGTTCGTGCATTATCTACCATAGCTGGTCTCGATCAACTGTATCGTAAGTTGCTTTGAAATCAATAAAGATGTGATGCGCGGACGGGTTGTACTCCCGCTATATCTGATAATTGCGCGGACCCTCATCATTGTATTTCCCTACAAAATCTTATGCTATCGGTGACAGCCAGAGTAACAAGATCATAATTAAAATTTTTTTGGAAGGCACCTCCTAGGCCCCCTCCAGGGAAAGTTCCTAGTTACGCCAATGAATGGCGGATTAGCATTTTTTCATGAAAACTCTTGCAATAAGACTTTTTTAGTCTCGCGCTGAATCATATTGGAAACATTTGCTACTGACACTGACAAAAAGTTTAGAGATTAATAAGATGAGGGTCAAAATAAGAAAAAAAGGCTTTGTTTTTCTTTAATTGTACAGATGTTTGTAAAGGAAACAAATGTACAAATGGGGCCCCAAGGCCCCCCAAGGAAATATGAACATCTAGTGGACCCTTCGTGCGCCAAGGGGTCTGACAGGTTAAAAAAAGTTGAATTTTGAGCAAACCTTGAGATCTATATCATGTGATATTTCATAAAATTGCCATGAAACAACTAACAATTGACCCGGTTCTGTAAAGAAGAAGAACAGGGCTTCAAATGGAGTAAATTGTTTGCAGCCATCTTGGATTTGGTCGCCATATTGGATTTTATCAAAAAATCACCGTTTCCATTATGAGTCCCCAAACCAATTTTCATTTTAAAACCGGTTAAAAACAAAAACCCGTTTTAAAACAACCGGTTATTTGTAGCAAGGTTCACAATTTTCATATAATTATTGTGACATTTCCAAAATTTGCTATGAAACAAACTGCAAATGACACGGTTATGTAAAGAGGAGAGATAGAGCTTATAAACAAAGTGAAAAAAAATTGGCGGCCATCTTGATTTTGATATTCCATTATATGAGAGTTGTAAACCTTCATACAGATAATAAATTGCTTTGTTTATTTAATGCCACTACACGTGTAATTTGATGAATGCTCCTTATAGTATTTTCTCTCAGCTTTCCGATGGTGGTCTTAAAATTAAAATCGGTTGGGGGATCATGGCGAAAACGGCGATTTTTTAATAAAATCCAACATGGCGGCCAAATCCAAGATGACTGTCGATTTTTTTCCACTTCGTTTATAAACCCCATCTCGCCTTTTTACAAAACCATGTCGTTTGTAGTTTATTTCATAGAAAATTTTGGAAATATCACAATAATTATATGAAAATTGTGAACCTTGCTACAAATAACTGATTGTTTTATTAAGTTAATGCTATTGCACACCTAATGTTATGAACGTTTCTTGTAGTATTTTTCCTAAGCTTTCCAATAATGATATTAAAATGAAAATCGGTTGGGGGCTCACGGTGAAAACGGCGATTTTTTCATGAAATCCAATATGGCGACCAAATCCAAGATGGCCGCCAAAAATTTTATTACTCCATTTTAAAGCCCTGTTCTTCTTCTTTACAGAACCGGTCCATTTGTTGTTTCATGGCAAATTTCTGAAATATCACATGATACAGATCGCAAGGTTTGCTCAAAATTCAACTTTTTTTTAACCTGTTAGGCCCCTTGGCGAACGAGGAGTTCACTATTTCGAGGTATCAAAAGTGTAATTCTTATTTTTTAACCATTTTCAATCAATTAAGCGCAAAAGTTCCAATATTTAAAGACCTCGTGTCAGTAGTGGGCCCGTTTCAGCGAGAATTATTCAATGATAAATTGCTGCCTGAATTTTTTCACCAAACAGGTCCCCTAAATGCACCGTCTGACGGTCATAAATGGAAGCTCGAAGTTACTTTACGCACTTCACGTTTTTGTTTACTTTTTACCAATTCAGAAATTTAACACTTTAAACAGAGCTATCTATATCTGCTATTTAATAATGTTTTTGGCCGTTTTGGTCTCATAATTGCACGCCTGGTAATTATTTGGTTTTCATTAAGTGTAATAAACTAATATATGTAAAATCCTTTTTCCGTTTCTCAGCTTTCAGCTTACCTCTCATATTTTAACCCTTACACTTTGTTAGTTAAACCACCGCACGTAAACGTCTAAAATTGTAATAATATTAATTTTGCGTTTAATTTAAAAATTTTAATTACCAGATGCGTTTAACTATATTCTACATTACTAATGACATGCAAGATAATTTATGATAGATCGGCCCGTTTAAAAATGCTAATAACATCAGAAAGAATGGAAATAAACATAAACTTTAACAAAACCATCAGTTACGAATAACGTGAATAAATAGTAAAAAATAAGAACACAGCAATATGTTAAATGATCATGAGGCTACTCAAAAAGCAAATAACCGTGCGTCCGCTTCAACGCACTGGCAACCCGGTTCCATGGTTCTGTTTGCAACATTTCGCGATGCATGCTTTCCTGGCTTCGATTTCTTGGCTCGAAGAAAGCGTCTTTCAGAAAATTCTTGGCACCGAGTTAAGCATTTTCGTGAGTTTCGCTGTACAACATGTTGATCCTCTGTGCCGCCGCCGTACGGACCGGGAACGGTAAGTGCCAGATGTTTCACGCACCGGTCCGGCTGATGTTGGGCTCTGTTTACGTTTCGATTGCCAACAAAATGAATATAGGAAAAAAAGATAAACTAAAACAGCATTCTCACTGCCACTGCTAAATACGGAAGAAAAGTTCTTAACGCCTTTCAGGCAGGCCCCCCAGCTTTTATTTTTCTTCTGTAAAGCGCATGGTTGCACCGTTACTGTGCACACTGCACACACCATGCTGACACAGAGTGTGTGGTGGAAAAGCGACATAGCGGCTGGCAAGCGAGAGAGAGATGGAGAGACAGAGAGGAAAAATCTGGGCCTCTTTCGTAATCACCACAGCTAGCTGCGATGAATTTTCTTCACCGTCATACACAACAACCGCTGTTTGCATTTCAAGCCAAATGCTCATTCGATCGCCCCTCGGTCCCACTGTTGTTGATAAGAACTGATAACAGCGTGGTCAGCGGTTTCGATTTTCCTACATCTTACCGACCGCATTGGCCGAATTTTACGGCCTCGCTACTGACACCAATAAATCAACCACTGACTACACTGGCAAGGATCAATGAAAAATATTTTTTCCAAGGAAAATCCTTGGGAAAAACGTCAGTTTTCCTACTCCATTCGGGGGGATTTCTCCGCTGGATGGTACAGTTTCCAAAACTAAGCACGGGGTCAGGCCTACTACAATTAAAAACGGAAGGAACACAAATCCTACTAGGAAACTAAAAACTGCACACAGTCTAGACACATTAATCACAGCACACAGTGGGGTTGAACACCATTTGGGGGGTAGTAGGCTACTACACAACAGTTCGATATTCTCGTTCTCGTGCAGTATAAGTCTTCTTCACGCACTGACAACTACAGATCGTGGTCGTATGTGGCTGGCCCCTTCCTAGTCGAAGAGGGGCGCCCTTCGCCACCCAATAGTTGCAGCACGAGCAGCAGCAGGAGCAGCAATAATAATAACAACAACAACACCAATAACAACTAACACAAACACAGACACCACGACGGCGACGACAACGACGACAACTATTGGATTGGCTTACAACACAGTCATCGTGGCACTCTAGGTGAACTCTAGGATTGCAAGCACATTGTCCTTGTCTCGGTTCACAGCAACACCGTAAATCACAGCCTTTTACACTTTTCACTACGTTACGATCAGTTCTGAATTCGGTCTTCCGAACGCACCACGGGATAGAGATAGAGTTGAGATAGTTGGAAAACGGGGAAAATTCTAGGTGACACAAATCAGATCAAAATAAAGAAAAACCGAAGAACGAGGAAAGAGATGCGTGCGTGCGACCGTCGGAGAGCGCTGAAGGTAAAAGAAATGCATACTCGGCTCGATAGTTTGCTGGGGCGAAATTGCAGTTTTTCCCTTCGGAAACTGCACAACTGTGCGCGCACCGCACGGCAAGCGAGATGAAAAACCAGCTGGGAAAATTTTCGCCTGACGGATGCAAGACTGTGCGAACTCGATCGTGTTCTGTCAGGATGCTGCACTGCAGGGGAAAACCGACGTCGTTTGAAATGGTCGTTGGTAGTTGTTTTACTATAGACTGCTGTGGGCAAATAGAGAACGCATCAATTTTTATTAAAAATTCGCGATTATTTTATTGGCACGCCAAACTCTATACAATTTAAATGTAAAAGGTGTCGGCGGTACAATTGCAACATACTCAAACTGCTCTAACTTTTGAACCGTTGGGTAAAATCAACTGAAAATTTACTTGGAGAAAGTTCAAAGTGCATTGTTTATACTGTGTGAGTCTTTTTATCAGGTGCGCAAAGATATGAAAAATGCCGTCAACAGAACAGCTTGTTTGCGAAAAAGTTCTGCACAAGTACATCGAAAATCAAAATCTGTCACATCGTGCCATCGGGAAAAAGTTGGGAATCTCAAATTCTACCTACTGCAAAGGACAAGTTTGATGTTCCAGAGAACCTCCGAAAACAGAAAATGTCGAATTTTGCCAAGAAATTCTTGATTTGGCAAGCAATTTATTCATGTGGAGAGCGGAGTACACCTTTCGCGACCCCAGGCAGGGTTGCCACATGCACAGATTATTCTGTGTTTAACAGATATTTGAAAGAAATCGCCTGTACAGAATCTGTATGCATAGAATACAGATTTTCGCCAAATTACACAGATTAAACAGATTTTTGAGCTTTTACATGAGAGTGAAAGAGACGGAAATAGTCAGCAAAAGGACTCTCTATCTCTTTCACTCTCATTATTTTGCATTGGACAGATTTTTGCACAGATTTTTTTCCTCGCCGTACAGATTGTGAGATTTTTCCAACAAAAAACACAGAATTATATGTGGCATCCCTGACCCCAGGTATCATAAACATAGACAGGTGTGTCTCCAAAAGCGATTTCTTCCTCTACTGAAGTCTCACAACTGTCATAGGATCTTCTAGTAGGATTCGATTTCATGTCATTGAGCAAAGGCCGTGCTGGAGTGGCATAAGGAAAATAATGACGATTCCGTGTCGAAAGATTATGACCCCTCAAATACACCGGTGCTGCGGCCAATCGAGAAATAGTAGACTATTATGAAGCAGAATCTTCTGATACATCCCAAAGTGGTCAAAATAGTTGAGGAAATAAAGAAAGTATGGGTGAATATGCAAACCATGTCGATTTTGAGGTTATGCAAGATCTCATGGGTGGGGTTAAGGCCAAAGTACCGGCATTCGGATACGGAGGCGAAATTTAAGAAAATTAAAATGCTACAAATTTAATTGTTTCATTTGATGCCCTGAAAGTTTGATGACAATCGGATAAAAACTCGCATTTTGCGAATTAATTTTGTATGTTGCAATTTTACCATGGACACCCTTTACTACTAAACCAAGAAAATACATAGGAGGGTATGTTTCTGTATTGGTTGGTAAATGGTTGGATAACGCGTAAAACAGACCCCATTGTGGCCCCTAGCCTCTCATCTAGCAACTCCTACCCCTACCTCCACGTGGTACCAGCTGGAATACGAACAACCTTAGCGGAGATCGGGTAACCAACCCCGGTGGAAACTAAGGTCGTATACCAACAGGGGAGGAGTCACAGTGTGTCTCGACACTGCAAGATGGCAGCCCCGTCACGAGACTCGGTAGCGTAAGCCCTAGTACGGCTACCTATCTAAACAAAAAAACTTATAACAAGAGTCAAGAAATATCTTCTCGGAATATTCGGCATGGACCAAGGCGAAGAAATAAGGACATGGAATGGAGACTTGGTACCTGGAACTGCAGATCGATAAATTTCGTTAATGGCGACAGGGTGCTGCTCGATCAGCTAGAACCCCGAAAGTTTGGCATCGTGGCACTGCAAGGGCACGCAGCCCTGTCGCAAGGGCGAGAAGGTGTGGAGGATCCGTGGCGGCAGAGCCCGATTTTTCCAGAGCGGTGGAGCGACCAACAAGCTGGGAACGGGCTTCGTAGTGTTGGGCAAAATGCAGGATCGCGTAATGGATTGGAAAGCGATCAACGAGAGGATGTGCGTGTTGAGGATAAAAGGCCGTTTCTTCAACTACACCATGCCGTTTTTGAACGAAAGGTGTTGCTGATTATTTTTGGCGGAGTCCAAACGGAAAGCGGAGAGTGGCGGAGGTGTATGAATCACGAGCTACAGGCACTGCTTGGAGAGATTCCCATCGTGTATATAGCAAAACGTGGGAGACTACGGTGGGCCGGCCACGTCGCAAGGATGCCGGACGACTGTGTAGTGAAATCCGTTCTCTTCAAGAACCCCACCGGCACCAGGAATAGAGGGGCTCAAAGTGCTAGATGGCTCGACCAGGTTGAAGCCGACTTGCGTGTGTCGAGACGCGCAACAAATTGGCGACGAGTAGCCCAGGACCGAGTACAATGGAGAGGAATTCTTGATACGGCAAGAGCAACCCCGGCTCTCGGCTGAATAAAGTAAAGTAAGTGTATGGTTCTATCTATCCATCCATTTAATTTATAGACTAAAATCCTATCAATTCGATAGCCTGCACTTAAACGAGAATATATTCCAGAATAAACCTAGCAGACTAGCTAAGCCCAACAAAAATTTTATTTTAATTGTAGGTTACTCAATTACATATTTATATAGCCCTTATCCAGGAAACAAGCGCTCCATAGGCTTTAAAAGAGCAAAACGCAAAATGGTAGTCTCCGAGACGCAAGTGTAACAATATTGTCGACGTAGGACTACGAAAATTTGATACAAGCTCAATACTTATATAACGGGTATAAACTAGGAAAAACAACTAAGAATGTACGCCCAACTCAGCTCTTGGTTGAAAATTTTATAAAATTTTGTAAACAGGCGTGGTTTATGAACTTATGAAAGAAAAAAAATTTAAAAAAAATCGAATATCCAAACCAGAAAAAATATATCCGGCCATCTCAAGTCTCTGTTTAGCGCTTCTGGAAATAGGTACTTTAATTTTATAAATGAGTAGACAAGCTGGGAAGTGCAGTGCCATGTAATTTTCAGCTGCCCAATTTTATAATTAAATTGTAATTTTAGACAAACAACTGAGTCCATGTGTAATTCCATACTGATGACTGATGGCTGAGGAGTGAAAACGTGCCAGACATGGACGGTGTGGTTTTGTGCTTCGTGGCACTACTGCGGATGCGGAAATTCTTCCCATTTGCTTCGAGGTACGAAGTTGATCCGATATAAGCCAGTCGTCGTATGTTCAAATCTCGGCTCGGAGAGACTGTTAGGGCCAATAGGATCGTAGCATAAGCCCCGCTGTCCAGAAATCTGAAGCTTCACTGTGGAGAAGCTGCAAAAACAGAAGGTCAAGTTTCGAAAGTGGAATGCAGCCCCTAGACTTTGGTTCCTTTAATTGTTGGCACTACTGCGGAATGATTATAGTGATGCCCGCTTACGAAAAAGTCGGATGCCTGGCAGAAATCGAACAGAAACAGTCTTCATTTTACGCTCGATTCTCTTTATGTCAAATGTGACATTTTGAGGCAGGAGAAAAGTGGTTCACCAGTTTTGCAGTTTCGGGCAAAAGGTAAGAGAATAATATGGAACATGACAAAGCAGGTATAATTTAATTGTTAACCTGTTTATTGCACGCTTCTTGCTGCTACAATCCGCTGCTGCTACCCTCCAAAAAAGGAGGGAAAGCTGAATCGGTACAAAGCCAGTTTTTATTCAAAACATCTGGCAGAAATCGAACAGAAATCGGCTAGAAATCCGGCAGAATGTCTGGCAGAAAAAGTTTTTCGCTGTCAGATTTTTGTTCGATTTCTGCCGGACGCGCCTAAGCGGGTATCCGTTAATCGTTCGATTAACTCAACTAATCGAATAATACATGGAATATCCGAATGATTTTTAATCGAATTCTGCCAGCACGAGTAGTTGAATTAATCGAATAGTTCAATGAGTACGAATAATGGTCGAATAATACTCGTTAATCGTTCATAATCGTTCAATTAATCGAATTAATTAAAGAAATATTCGAATATTTGGCTTTTACCTCTCGCCAGGACAGGTTCTCGTCTACAGCCCGGATGTCGTTGACTAAGCTCCGTCTCCATAAGCCTCTAGATCTGCCTCTTCTACGCGGTTCTTGTGGATTCCAGTCGAGTGCTTCTCTGCAAACCTCATTCGCTCCTTTCCTCAAGGTTTGTCCGATCCACTTCCACCTACGTTTACGAATTTCTGTGGCTATCGGCCGTTAACGTTTGAATTAAAGATTCGGGTTTTCGTACGTAGAGTGATCTGGTTTGAGCGCCAAATGTTTCGCAGACCTGCAAAGGCACCCCTGGCCTTCCTGATCCGTGTGGCTATATCAGTCTTAGTACCACCAAGCGTCTACCTACTGAACTTGTTGTCCCGGTACTGTGAAGTTGGTGGAATTGTCAGTGTTCACTGCCATAGACTTAGTTTACGCTACATTGACTGTGAGACCTGCTGCCTGGGAGCTCTCGGAGAGGTCATCTAACTTGCTCTGCATATCGTTTCGGCGTTGCGCGAGCAAGACAATGTCGTTGGCTAGGTTCAGGGTATTTAGCTGCTCCATCGTTAGAGGATTTCAAGGCAATCCTCGATTTGGTCTAATGTCAATTGCTCCAACTTATTCTTAGCACCCGCCGTTCAAAAACTCCGAGTAGGTCCTATTCTAGCAGTGTCCACGTTTCATGCCCGTAGAGGACAACCGGTCTAATTAGCGTTTTGTACAGTGTGCACTTTGTACGGGGGCTCAGATTGTTCGACCGCAAGTGCTTGTGGAATTCGTAGTAGGCCCGACTTCCACTGATAATACACCTTTTAATCTCACGGCTGGTTGTTGTTGTCCTCTGTTGCCAGTGAGCCAAGGTATACGAACTCGTCGACTACCTCGAACTCATCCCCATCGATTACCACGGTACTGCGGGCCCTGTCGTGCTCGGTCCCGCCCGCCAGCATATACTTCGTTTTAGACGTATTTATCTTCAATCCAATCTTCTCTGCTTCGCGTTTTAGTCTGGTGTACTGATCTTCCACCGCCTCAAATGTTCTGCCGACAGCATCCACGTCGTCAGCGAAGCAGATAAATTGACTGGATTTATTGAAAATGCCGCGCATTTCGATCGCCGCTCGTCTTATAACACGTTCAAGCGCAATGTTGAATAGCAGGCAGGAAAGACCATCTCCTTGTCGATGTCGATGTCGGTTTACGTTATCCGTGGTGATCCGTGGGGACCCGGAATTCGCGGCACTTCTGGAGGATCTGCCGCATGGTGAAGATTTGGTCCGTTGTAGACCGACCCTCCATGAAGCCGGCCTGGTAACTTCCCACAAATCTATTGGCTATTGACGATAGTCGATGGAAGATTACTTGGGACAGCACTTTGTAGGCGGCATTCAGTATAGTGATCGCTCGGTAGTTCTCACATTCCAGCTTATCACCTTTTTTGTAGATAGGGCAGATAACCCCGTCTTTCCACTCCTCCGGTAGTCGTTCCGTATCCCAATTCTTGACAAGCAGTTGATGCAAGCACCCGGCCAACTTGTCCGGGACCATTTTAATAAGTACCGCTCTAATGCCATCCTTTCCCGCTGCTTTGTTGTTCTTCAGCCGCTGGATAGCTTCTTTAACTTCCCACATTTTGGCACATTTTCGTTGCTTGCTACACCAATATGGTCACTTCCTCCGCTATCATGATCTTCCGCCTGTACGCCATTTAGGTGTTCATCGTAGTGCTGCTTCCACCTTTCGATCACCGCACGGTCGTCAGTCAAGACCGCCATCTTTATCTCTGCACATTTCGGCCCGCGGCACAAAGCCTTTGCGAGATTCGTTGTGTCTGATAGAACTTCCGTGTGTCGTGAAAGTGCTGCAGCTGCTCGAGTTTTTCGCATTCCTTCTCCTCTTGGTGGCGCTTCTTCTCCTTGAAGAGTCGGGTTTGCTGTCTCCGCTTGTATTGCTCCACCTTCTGACGGGAGGCTCTACGCAGTATTTGTACCCGCGCTGCGTTCTTCTCAGCCAGTATCTGCTGGCATTCTTCATCAAACCATTCGTTGCGTCGAGTCGGTGCCACACGGCCTAGGACGTTCTCCGCTACGCTGTTAATGGATGTTTTCACGGCATTCCAACAGTTCTCAAGAGGGGCTTCATCCAGCTAACCCTCTTTCGGCAGCGCGGTTTCGACAGATAACGCGTAGCTTTCGGCGACATCGAGTTGCTTCAGTCGCACTAGATTATACCGTGGCGGGCGCCGGTGTCGTAAGTTGTTCACAACAGATAGTTTTTAACGTATCCTTACCATCACTAGGTAGTGATCCGCATCGATATTAGCGCCCGGATAGGTTCTGACGTCGATAATGTCTGAAAAGTGCCGACCATCTATCAGAACGTGGTCGATTTGTGATTCTGTCTGGTTGGCTGATCTCCAGGTGTACCGATGGTAGAGGTTATGCTAGAAGAAGGTACTACGTATGGCCAGATTTTTGGAGGCGGCGAAGTCGACAAATCTAAGGCCGTTTTGGTCCTTTGGTGGGTATGCGCTGAACCGTCCAATCACCGGTTTGAATTCCTCCTTCTGACCAACCTGAGCATTACAGTCACCGATGACAATTTTGACATCATGTCTTGGGCAGCGGTCGTATTCACGCTCCAACTGCGCGTGAAATTCGTCTTTGTCATCTTCGGTACTTCCGAGGTGAGGGCTGTGCACGTTAATTATGCTTATATTGAAGAATCGGCCCTTGATTCTTAATCTGCACATTCGGGGGTTGATCGGCCACCACCCGATCACCCACTTCTGCATCTCGCCCATCACTATAAAAGCTGTGCCCAGCTCGTGTGTATTGCCGCAGCTCTGGTAGATGGTATGACCATCTTTATACGTATGTACCATCGTTCCATTCCAGCATATCTCCTGCTGCGCTACGATGTCAAACTTGCGGCTCTTCACTTCTTTAGAAAGCACGTGGGTACTTCCGAGGAAATTTAGAGACCGACAGTTCCATGTTTCTAATTTCCAATCGGTAGTCCGTTTTCGTCGCCTGGGTCTTTGCCGATTGTTCCGATTAGAGTTATTATTACTTACGGAGTCCATTGCTTTGAGTTTTTAGTGGTTCAGGCTTGCAAAGTCCGCAACCAACCCCACAGTATCGCCGGAGGGCCAGCGTAGCTCGAAGGAACCCTTCTCCCCTGTCAACATACGACCTTGGCTTCCACTGGGGTTGGTTACCCGATCTCCACCGAGGTTGCTCGTATCCCGGCTGGTACCACGAGGAGGTAGGGGTAGGAGTTGCTGGGTAAGAGGCTGTGGACCACTGTGGGATCTATTTTATGCCCAGAGCGCAATGCACCGATGGTACGCATTACCCAGCCGTTTACCAGCCAAATAAAACAAATAAATAATTTAAAAAAAACTCGAATACGTGCTCACCACTGCAGAGGAGCGATTCACTAGGAATGACGCACAGAATTTCCGTAAAGTGGTAATGAGCACAAATATGGGCATGCTTGTGATGCGCGATGATAATGCTGGCAACCTACTTGCGGACAAAACTGCAATATCGACCAGCTAGAAGAGCCATGTCCAGACGCTGTTAAATGGAGGAGTAACCATAGAGAATAGTAGGATCAGAATTTTAAGAGTCACGAGCAATAGTGCGAGCAAAGCGGTGGAGTCGAATTGGCGGCGAGTAGCCCAGGACCAAGTACAATGGTAGGGTTTCCAGGTCTGAAAATTACAAAAACCGGCCAGTCCGTAATGCCTTCAAAAAAAAAAAATGCTGTTGGGGGGAGCGTTTCCCGTGAAATGAGATGAGTAGTCAGTTGTGGAGAGAGCGAACTGCAGGACATCATAGTCGCAACCACAACGAACATTGCATGGATTAATAGATTATTAAAGATAGTAGCTAGTTTTAGAGTGACAACAACTTGCTTCTGGCGCTACTGGACAATTTAACACCGTCAGAAGGCAGACATTGTCACTGCAAAACTAGCTATATTCAGTAATCCGCTGCTCAGGATTGCTAATAAATTTATCAAAAAATTTAACAAATCAGGCAAAGAGTAGAAATCCGGCTCCATATGTCGGAAAACCAGCCTTTTTGCCGGATTGACCAGCCGGTCAAACCTAAAAAACCGGTCGGACCGTGCACGGAAGCAAACATTAAAACCGGATGGCATTTCACCGATTATTTTTAAGAGTTATTTGTGGGTGCAAGTACTCATTACTTGGAATTATCACATCGGCAACGAGAGCTTGGAAAGGGTACATGTTATTAAAGACCTAAGAGTGCTACTCGACTCGAACTTCAACTTTCGGGAGCACTGCTTTTATATAATACCCAAGGCCAATCAAATGTTGGGTTTTATATTTCGAGTGTCCATATAGTTTACATAACATAAATATTCTATCGTACGGTCTACCTTAGAATATGCTGCTGCAGTTTGGAGCCCTTACACTGGAGCTTGGTCTTCCAGACTAGAAGCAGTTCTAAAGAAATTTTTACGGTACGCATTGAGACGCCTTCCTTGGAAAATTCTTTAGTGCTCCCGACGTATCAAGACCGCTGTAAACTACTCGATATGCGAACTCTCGAAATATTGATAGGATAATTGATGATCGAAATATTGATAGGATAATTGATAGCATCAATCGAAATATTGATAAGATACTGTTCAATCGTGTATAAAGTCTCTTTGATTTTAATCGTTCAGCCAATTGTTTTAGACACCACTTGCAAAATTTAAATGTAATCTTCTCTAGTTATTATGTAAATTTAGAATGTGAGTTAAGATGTTTAAAAGAAATAAAGCCATGGGTGTTTTTAATTGCATAAGAAACCGAACCAAATGTTACTAACCTGTAGACATTGCGATTAAAGCTGAAGAGCACGTGATACGGAAGTCGTTATATCTTCAGCAGTGCGTGAGACAAAAAATTAACAATTGTAAAAACATTTTAGCTCGCGCCTTCCCTCGTGAATTTTGCCAGGTGTATAATGAAAATCTCAAGTACTGCCTGCAGCTGGCGGTTCAAACGTCTGCGACATACTCCGTTTTACGTTTTTACTTCGCCAAAAATAGTCTACAACATATTTTGTTCAAATACTTTTGAAGCAGCTCGTACATTTTCCATAAGCAAGGTCACAGTCTTGAGTTTGTAAAGGACAACCGATCTGACTAGCGTTTTGTATATCGCCAGCCTTGAGTTCTGCGACATCTCACAATATTGTCGTCATATTTTTTTTCTAATTTATACCCAAACGGGTTAAAGTAGTACTCAAACTACAAAACCTGGTTAAATATTTCAAAGCTTGACTATTTATTATTGTATTACTCTATCCTATTAACGCTCAGTTATTAACTATTGTTCCAGCTATTATGTTCCAACTCTTTCTCCATTTCCACCAGCTTTAAATTAACATTGTAAACTGCTTCGAACTCTTTAGCGGTTAAAAACATCGAAACCATCACATTGAATGCTAACATTACTGTCACCACTGACATAATCGGTCGCGAAAGTTTCTGGTATACTTTCAACATTTCCCGTGGTTGTTCGGTAATTGAGGGCAATCGAAACGTGAAATGGCGAGTTGCAAACTGAAAATAAGAAAAATATTACGTGAATGAAATAATTTAACCTTTTACAAAAAAGGCAAAACTAGTTTACCATAAATGCAGACATCGGAGCCATTAGCATAGGTTGAATGGTTCCGAAACCAGCTTGGATCAAAGCTGCTCTTGTTTGGATACAAACCGGACACTTCTGTTTGCCAAGAATCACCTCAGGGACCACAAAATATTTGTGGAAGAAAGTGGTCATTAAGGCTGGTAGTACAACGGCCGGTATGTAGCTGGACAGTCGACCGTAGGTGCCCAATTTCAGCTTCGATCGGTAGTGATTGTTTATGTACAAACTAGATAGGACCGTGCTTGCACCCAGCATTCCCGGGGTGTATGCTAGGGGCCATCTAAAATTTAAAAAAATATCTATTATAATAACGCACAAGGAACAGAAACTCCTGCGAAGTACATTTCCCATTTATCATCCCATTTGTCGACCAATTTCATGAAATAAATCAACGCTTCCTGTGGGCCCTGTCGTGCTCGGTCCCGCCCGCCAGCATATACTTCGTTTTAGACGTATTTATCTTCAATCCAATCTTCTCTGCTTCGCGTTTTAGTCTGGTGTACTGATCTTCCACCGCCTCAAATGTTCTGCCGACAGCATCCACGTCGTCAGCGAAGCAGATAAATTGACTGGATTTATTGAAAATGCCGCGCATTTCGATCGCCGCTCGTCTTATAACACGTTCAAGCGCAATGTTGAATAGCAGGCAGGAAAGACCATCTCCTTGTCGATGTCGATGTCGGTTTACGTTATCCGTGGTGATCCGTGGGGACCCGGAATTCGCGGCACTTCTGGAGGATCTGCCGCATGGTGAAGATTTGGTCCGTTGTAGACCGACCCTCCATGAAGCCGGCCTGGTAACTTCCCACAAATCTATTGGCTATTGACGATAGTCGATGGAAGATTACTTGGGACAGCACTTTGTAGGCGGCATTCAGTATAGTGATCGCTCGGTAGTTCTCACATTCCAGCTTATCACCTTTTTTGTAGATAGGGCAGATAACCCCGTCTTTCCACTCCTCCGGTAGTCGTTCCGTATCCCAATTCTTGACAAGCAGTTGATGCAAGCACCCGGCCAACTTGTCCGGGACCATTTTAATAAGTACCGCTCTAATGCCATCCTTTCCCGCTGCTTTGTTGTTCTTCAGCCGCTGGATAGCTTCTTTAACTTCCCACATTTTGGCACATTTTCGTTGCTTGCTACACCAATATGGTCACTTCCTCCGCTATCATGATCTTCCGCCTGTACGCCATTTAGGTGTTCATCGTAGTGCTGCTTCCACCTTTCGATCACCGCACGGTCGTCAGTCAAGACCGCCATCTTTATCTCTGCACATTTCGGCCCGCGGCACAAAGCCTTTGCGAGATTCGTTGTGTCTGATAGAACTTCCGTGTGTCGTGAAAGTGCTGCAGCTGCTCGAGTTTTTCGCATTCCTTCTCCTCTTGGTGGCGCTTCTTCTCCTTGAAGAGTCGGGTTTGCTGTCTCCGCTTGTATTGCTCCACCTTCTGACGGGAGGCTCTACGCAGTATTTGTACCCGCGCTGCGTTCTTCTCAGCCAGTATCTGCTGGCATTCTTCATCAAACCATTCGTTGCGTCGAGTCGGTGCCACACGGCCTAGGACGTTCTCCGCTACGCTGTTAATGGATGTTTTCACGGCATTCCAACAGTTCTCAAGAGGGGCTTCATCCAGCTAACCCTCTTTCGGCAGCGCGGTTTCGACAGATAACGCGTAGCTTTCGGCGACATCGAGTTGCTTCAGTCGCACTAGATTATACCGTGGCGGGCGCCGGTGTCGTAAGTTGTTCACAACAGATAGTTTTTAACGTATCCTTACCATCACTAGGTAGTGATCCGCATCGATATTAGCGCCCGGATAGGTTCTGACGTCGATAATGTCTGAAAAGTGCCGACCATCTATCAGAACGTGGTCGATTTGTGATTCTGTCTGGTTGGCTGATCTCCAGGTGTACCGATGGTAGAGGTTATGCTAGAAGAAGGTACTACGTATGGCCAGATTTTTGGAGGCGGCGAAGTCGACAAATCTAAGGCCGTTTTGGTCCTTTGGTGGGTATGCGCTGAACCGTCCAATCACCGGTTTGAATTCCTCCTTCTGACCAACCTGAGCATTACAGTCACCGATGACAATTTTGACATCATGTCTTGGGCAGCGGTCGTATTCACGCTCCAACTGCGCGTGAAATTCGTCTTTGTCATCTTCGGTACTTCCGAGGTGAGGGCTGTGCACGTTAATTATGCTTATATTGAAGAATCGGCCCTTGATTCTTAATCTGCACATTCGGGGGTTGATCGGCCACCACCCGATCACCCACTTCTGCATCTCGCCCATCACTATAAAAGCTGTGCCCAGCTCGTGTGTATTGCCGCAGCTCTGGTAGATGGTATGACCATCTTTATACGTATGTACCATCGTTCCATTCCAGCATATCTCCTGCTGCGCTACGATGTCAAACTTGCGGCTCTTCACTTCTTTAGAAAGCACGTGGGTACTTCCGAGGAAATTTAGAGACCGACAGTTCCATGTTTCTAATTTCCAATCGGTAGTCCGTTTTCGTCGCCTGGGTCTTTGCCGATTGTTCCGATTAGAGTTATTATTACTTACGGAGTCCATTGCTTTGAGTTTTTAGTGGTTCAGGCTTGCAAAGTCCGCAACCAACCCCACAGTATCGCCGGAGGGCCAGCGTAGCTCGAAGGAACCCTTCTCCCCTGTCAACATACGACCTTGGCTTCCACTGGGGTTGGTTACCCGATCTCCACCGAGGTTGCTCGTATCCCGGCTGGTACCACGAGGAGGTAGGGGTAGGAGTTGCTGGGTAAGAGGCTGTGGACCACTGTGGGATCTATTTTATGCCCAGAGCGCAATGCACCGATGGTACGCATTACCCAGCCGTTTACCAGCCAAATAAAACAAATAAATAATTTAAAAAAAACTCGAATACGTGCTCACCACTGCAGAGGAGCGATTCACTAGGAATGACGCACAGAATTTCCGTAAAGTGGTAATGAGCACAAATATGGGCATGCTTGTGATGCGCGATGATAATGCTGGCAACCTACTTGCGGACAAAACTGCAATATCGACCAGCTAGAAGAGCCATGTCCAGACGCTGTTAAATGGAGGAGTAACCATAGAGAATAGTAGGATCAGAATTTTAAGAGTCACGAGCAATAGTGCGAGCAAAGCGGTGGAGTCGAATTGGCGGCGAGTAGCCCAGGACCAAGTACAATGGTAGGGTTTCCAGGTCTGAAAATTACAAAAACCGGCCAGTCCGTAATGCCTTCAAAAAAAAAAAATGCTGTTGGGGGGAGCGTTTCCCGTGAAATGAGATGAGTAGTCAGTTGTGGAGAGAGCGAACTGCAGGACATCATAGTCGCAACCACAACGAACATTGCATGGATTAATAGATTATTAAAGATAGTAGCTAGTTTTAGAGTGACAACAACTTGCTTCTGGCGCTACTGGACAATTTAACACCGTCAGAAGGCAGACATTGTCACTGCAAAACTAGCTATATTCAGTAATCCGCTGCTCAGGATTGCTAATAAATTTATCAAAAAATTTAACAAATCAGGCAAAGAGTAGAAATCCGGCTCCATATGTCGGAAAACCAGCCTTTTTGCCGGATTGACCAGCCGGTCAAACCTAAAAAACCGGTCGGACCGTGCACGGAAGCAAACATTAAAACCGGATGGCATTTCACCGATTATTTTTAAGAGTTATTTGTGGGTGCAAGTACTCATTACTTGGAATTATCACATCGGCAACGAGAGCTTGGAAAGGGTACATGTTATTAAAGACCTAAGAGTGCTACTCGACTCGAACTTCAACTTTCGGGAGCACTGCTTTTATATAATACCCAAGGCCAATCAAATGTTGGGTTTTATATTTCGAGTGTCCATATAGTTTACATAACATAAATATTCTATCGTACGGTCTACCTTAGAATATGCTGCTGCAGTTTGGAGCCCTTACACTGGAGCTTGGTCTTCCAGACTAGAAGCAGTTCTAAAGAAATTTTTACGGTACGCATTGAGACGCCTTCCTTGGAAAATTCTTTAGTGCTCCCGACGTATCAAGACCGCTGTAAACTACTCGATATGCGAACTCTCGAAATATTGATAGGATAATTGATGATCGAAATATTGATAGGATAATTGATAGCATCAATCGAAATATTGATAAGATACTGTTCAATCGTGTATAAAGTCTCTTTGATTTTAATCGTTCAGCCAATTGTTTTAGACACCACTTGCAAAATTTAAATGTAATCTTCTCTAGTTATTATGTAAATTTAGAATGTGAGTTAAGATGTTTAAAAGAAATAAAGCCATGGGTGTTTTTAATTGCATAAGAAACCGAACCAAATGTTACTAACCTGTAGACATTGCGATTAAAGCTGAAGAGCACGTGATACGGAAGTCGTTATATCTTCAGCAGTGCGTGAGACAAAAAATTAACAATTGTAAAAACATTTTAGCTCGCGCCTTCCCTCGTGAATTTTGCCAGGTGTATAATGAAAATCTCAAGTACTGCCTGCAGCTGGCGGTTCAAACGTCTGCGACATACTCCGTTTTACGTTTTTACTTCGCCAAAAATAGTCTACAACATATTTTGTTCAAATACTTTTGAAGCAGCTCGTACATTTTCCATAAGCAAGGTCACAGTCTTGAGTTTGTAAAGGACAACCGATCTGACTAGCGTTTTGTATATCGCCAGCCTTGAGTTCTGCGACATCTCACAATATTGTCGTCATATTTTTTTTCTAATTTATACCCAAACGGGTTAAAGTAGTACTCAAACTACAAAACCTGGTTAAATATTTCAAAGCTTGACTATTTATTATTGTATTACTCTATCCTATTAACGCTCAGTTATTAACTATTGTTCCAGCTATTATGTTCCAACTCTTTCTCCATTTCCACCAGCTTTAAATTAACATTGTAAACTGCTTCGAACTCTTTAGCGGTTAAAAACATCGAAACCATCACATTGAATGCTAACATTACTGTCACCACTGACATAATCGGTCGCGAAAGTTTCTGGTATACTTTCAACATTTCCCGTGGTTGTTCGGTAATTGAGGGCAATCGAAACGTGAAATGGCGAGTTGCAAACTGAAAATAAGAAAAATATTACGTGAATGAAATAATTTAACCTTTTACAAAAAAGGCAAAACTAGTTTACCATAAATGCAGACATCGGAGCCATTAGCATAGGTTGAATGGTTCCGAAACCAGCTTGGATCAAAGCTGCTCTTGTTTGGATACAAACCGGACACTTCTGTTTGCCAAGAATCACCTCAGGGACCACAAAATATTTGTGGAAGAAAGTGGTCATTAAGGCTGGTAGTACAACGGCCGGTATGTAGCTGGACAGTCGACCGTAGGTGCCCAATTTCAGCTTCGATCGGTAGTGATTGTTTATGTACAAACTAGATAGGACCGTGCTTGCACCCAGCATTCCCGGGGTGTATGCTAGGGGCCATCTAAAATTTAAAAAAATATCTATTATAATAACGCACAAGGAACAGAAACTCCTGCGAAGTACATTTCCCATTTATCATCCCATTTGTCGACCAATTTCATGAAATAAATCAACGCTTCCTGTTCAGTTAGTTTTACAGCATCCTTTGGTATCTCAGTTTGTTTTTTATGTAACAATGCCATATTTTAATCCCACTGCCGGTAGCCAGCCGGATCCTGTAATCTTCACGTAATTTATTATTTATTTTTGATTAAAACCATTCAATTCAAACTTCAACAACACGAAAACATTCACAGAACAACCCAAATTTGACACTTCTATCAAAATCAAACAAAACGACGGTAGCCACCTATCTGTCAATGACGGAAACAGAAGATTGGTGTGCAGTGACAGCTGGGCGGCACTCACTTTTTGTTTTTTCACCCCCTAATCGAGAATGAGTGCGTGGTGAGTTTTTCCACCCAGACGGGTTGGTTGGGTCGGTTGGGTTGGATAAACTAATGTGATAGACAACATGCACACACACACATCCTGACCAGTACATTTTTCTCTCAACATAACTGAACGTATACACGATCTCAATCCGAACTGTTCTAACATCCTCGCGTCACGGAAAAGAGCAAAAATTTTCTAGATGAACATTACCGTTCGATACACACCACGACGACGACGACAACTGCCAACGAAAGTACCCTACTACCTAGAGTGTTGTCGGTGCCACAATAGCAAAACGGGGAAAAGTGAAAATTTTGAATCGAAATTCGAATCGACCCAAATCGTACGGCCATCCGCGGGCGCTTTTTGATGGCTTTGAACTGCGGGATCAGCGGATAGGTCAGTGAAATTGAACATACCGCAAAACGGCTATCGCGTTAAGTAGGGCGAGCGTGAAAAATGCACCTGTTTTTCACCGATGCACCTGTGTGTCCTGATGACCCTTTGCTTTTGGGGTGCTGGAAAAAGCTAGTGAATTTTGGTTATCCTTTCAGTGCAATTTCGTGCGGTGAAAAGAAGAATTTTGGCTTGAAGATTCCGTGGAAAATCGAAATATTCGATTGGAAGTGCGGTGGAAGAATCGACATTTCGGCTGTATTGGCAATTGCTTGACCCGAAAAGAAAATTGTGCATGCATACATAACTCACATATGTAGAGGAAAACGAGAACGATCGAGGGGTGGAAGGATTCACTGGGAGAGCGAAATCGGGAAAATGTTGAGTGCGTCAGGCGAAAAGAGAGGAGCAGAGAGAAATGTGTCTGAAAGGCATTTGGCTTCCGTTTCTGGCAAGTTTTTAATGCCAGATGTCAGTGTTCGTGAGTTTTGTCTTGCCGTACACTAAACGATAGCATGTGTGCGCGAAAGTTGGACTGGGTAGATTATAATCAATTTTTGTTTTCATACGAGTCATGAGAAAGCCCATACATGACTACCTATATGATTGAAGCAGACCGCGCGCGCTTGAGACAACACTTTCGAGACCAAGAACGGCATATAGGACAATCCAGTTTCCTAGCTATTTCCGTGTGAACCACAATCTAGCCCAACGGAAGCGGATGGAATGGGGGAGGGAACATCACTCTGACAGGTTGTCAGGTTGTGTACGTGAGTAGGTGTGCAGCGGATGGAATCCCGCCTAGCCGATACAGTTATGTGCAATAATTAAAACACGGCACACGATTGTGTAGCACCCCGATGTGGTAATCAAATTGAGGTATTATTTAGCATTTCTCATCCGTCTGTTTGTCTGTTTGTCCGGAAGGTCCGCAGGCTTAAAATAAAATGACGTTTAGCGTACAATAGCGGTGGCAATGGTATAGAAGGCACTCGGCTTCTACGTAAATTTTCGCGCTGTGGTGGATTATTTTTAGTGTTTTGCTTAATCGACTTTTCGCACTTATTTACGCTCGGTGTGATATTGCGGAATCATAAAACGAGTGATATAGGCTGAAATGGAACCTAGAGCGTGCTAGAGCTATGTTGGTATAAATTGTTTAAGCTTGAAAAGTAGTCGCGTCGTCCTTGATAATCCATTCTGAGTAGATTGATTGAATTAGGAACTTTAATTCTTTTTTAAACGGTAGTGTTTCTTTCGTTTTTGTGATTGGTTCGACTGTTTTTCGATTTTTCACCTTAACACCATGCTGTTTCGTTTTTTTTTTTTCTTATTTGAGAATATTTTTATCAGTTTTACCACTGCGATCAATTCTTTGATCTGCTGTGGTTCGCTCTATTTACTTGCTTACTTCGCACGTATGATGGAAGAGAACCACAAATACTAAGGCAAATCTGAGAATTATACCACTTTTTTGCTAAAAGATGTTATAATCAAGATTTTTAAATTTTGGTTTGGTTTGTAATTTTATAGTTTTTTCAGAAGAAACATATTACATTTGTATCTAAATATTTGCGGTTTTCTTAGCCCAAGCGTATGTTGTACAATTGGTGTCCCACCTCTGGGCACGCCAGTGCCGATCCAGGCTAGCTGATTGTCAGCAAGCGTTCCACGAGCTCTTTTATTACATTATTAACCGTTGATTTGGCCACTTTCGACTTTTTGACATGTTGCTCGAATTGTAGAATTGGTTAATAATGTGTGTATGAACCATGACTGAAGAACGGATGACTTTAATCAGATGCGATTTCATGGATTAAACCAATGTTTCAGAGGTTTCCTGCAAGCTACCCTCCCAGCACTCACGAATTGAATTTTTTGTGATGATTTACGTGGTTGCCGTTTTCGTAAACGCAACGTGTAAGGATGGACCAGAGGTTCTCGATCGGATTCAGATCCGGAGAACCAACTGGCCACTTGCGAACTTCGATTTCTTTATCAGCAAACCACTGTTTTGCCTATTTTGAGTTGTGAGCTGCAGCATTATTTTGCTGAAAAATAAAGTCTGGACCCATCAATGGCTCGCCATGTTCAATCAAGCTTTCTTCTAGCATTTGTATGTAGTCCTTCCACTTCATTTCGTTGTAATCTATGCTAAAGGCAAAAGAGTTATGGAGAGGCCACAGCCGAAAAAGAACTCTAGAAAGCTACTTTTAGGTTACAGTTGGAATGAATGAAAAAGCAAATATAATATTGACAGCTTCGCTACGCAGTGCTGCTAGTTTTGCGTAGATAGCAATGTTGTACACTTAATAAAAGGAAACCTTCCCAGAACACGACTGTACCACTGTACCATCACCAAAATTTCTGCTCATCGTAACTACGAGGTCCGGATTATTGCGCTAATCATGCCAGTAGTATTGCCTGGTTTTCAAGGTCAATCTTTTTTTCACTCGAAAAAATAACATTCTTCCATTCATCGGTCCAAGAGATGTACTTTTCTGCTAATTTGAAGCGATTCAGCTTATGTCGTTCCGTCAACTTGAGGTATCCAAGTCGACGAGCAGTGCGCAGAAGTTCCAATTCTGCACGAATTTTTGATACTGTTCTCTTTTGGTTTCTACGAATTCTCCATTTATCCTTTGGGGAGAGCTTGCTTTCCTTTCCATTAAGTTTATCACCATTTTTCAGGCAGGCAGCTTCCAACAGCCGTGTATGCTCGATGAATTTTCCGTCCAATTTCTCTGTTGGCAAGCTTCTGCAGTTTACCATGACTTTGATTCTAATAACGTAAGATGCTTCGATCGACAAACTTACTCTACTTTAGTGGTTTGCCGTCCTAAGACAAAGCCTGTTGAACGAGATTTCTCCAGTTAACTTCGTTGTGGGTTACCACTCTCCAATTCCTTGGACACCGAGTACTCTCCGCCAAAGTCGGCGTTTAGCCCGGCAAACTCGTGCGGTCGCACAGAGCCTCGCGCTTCAGGGGGCCTCGTGGTTGATGATGATGAGTGGAGGAAATGTTGAAAATTGTACTGGACAATTCCTGGCTGTACATAGCACAACAGGCAGTTCAGAAATATTTGCATGATATCCATTATTTTTTTCCTTTTTTATTTAAATGCAGACCGTAAGGTGTTGAGAAAAAATCGATGAAACTAGATCTCGCTGTTATAGAAAGTCTCGTTACATAGTTGCCAAACGACCCGACTCTGCTTGCACGTTGATTCGAGCATTCGACCAAATGGGCACTTAGCTCTTTGCAACAAATGAAGTGTCAGATCCGAATCGTATTCTACCCAGCGTTATAATTTCCGAGCTCATTGACATTTTCCACGCCGGTTTCTCTTTGGGACATTGCATGGAAATTATCACACATACAAACGTGACGATATTCAAAAAATCGTTCAAATATCAAGAGACGGTATTTTGTGTTTTCCTTGATATTGAAGGCGCTTTCGATAACACGCCTTTCGCTTTAATTAATACGGCTGTAGTATAATCATATGTGGCTCTCGTTCAAAACGAAAACGACCAAACTACAATGAGCTAGATTCAAGAAATGCTTTCGAACAGAGAAATCATAGCATCATTGGGAGAGACGTCGCTCACGTTTTTGGTGATGAAAGTCCACAAGGAGCTGCTCTGCTTCTTGCTTTGGTCACTGGTGGCAGTAGCATTCCTTCACAAGCTATCGCAGCTTGGTTATGAGACTATTGCTTACACCGCCAAAGAAAAATTTGTTGCAGTGCAGCTAGGAGCTATAAACACCATCTTGTTATGATGTTTACAAGAGTGGCTTAAGAGGGTTTATAACCCTACAAAAATAGTCGCTATATCATTCACTAGGCGAAATAGGGGTTATTCCCCTATTCTCATGTCTAACTGTCAGGTTATGCTTCAGTAATTTAGTCAAACTCCTCGGAACAATTCTGGATAAAAAAAACTGAACTGGGCCTCTAGTACATGATACATTTTGTACGGGCGCTTGCTCTGCTCGACCGAAATTGCTTGTGAAGTCCATCGTAAGCACGACGTCCGCTAATAATACGCCTCCAAATCTCACGGCTGGTATCATTGTCCATCGTTACCAGTGAGCCAAGGTAGACAAAGTCGTCGACTACCTCCAACTCATCGCCGTCGATCGATTATACTACCGCCCAAGCGGCGTCGGTCGACCTCGGATCCGCTGGCCTTTGTTTTAGACGTATTTATCTTTAACCCAATCTTTTCTGCTTCACGTTTTAGTCTAGTGTACTGTTCAGCAACCGCCATAGATGTTCTGCCAATGATATCCATGTCATCGGCAAAGCAGACGAATTGACTAGATTTCTTGAAGATCGTGCCCGCGTGTTGATATCCGCTCGGTTCATAGCACCTTGTAGTGCTATGTTGAACAGTAGGCATGAGAGACCATCACCTTGACGAAGCCCTCTCTGTGTGATTCGAATGAACTTGACAATCCACCCAAAATCTGAACACAGCACTGTGGGAACTCTGTATTTACGGTCACTTGAAAAGTTCCCAAAAATCTGTTCGTGATTGGTGATAGTTGGAGAAAAATGACTTGGAACAGCACTTTGTCCAACTTGTCGCTTATTTTGTAAATCGGGCAGATAATCCCATCTTTTCACGCCTCCGGTAGCTGTTCCGTATCCTAAATTCTGGTCCCATTTTAAAAAACTGCGCTCCAATGCCATCTTTTCCAGCTGATTTATTGTACTTTGGCTGCATGCTGGCCTCCTTAACTTCGCCTATCGTTTGGGGCTGGCATCTCTTCCCCGTTCGTTGCACCGCCGAAATCGCTTTCCCCGCCGCCATGGTTCTTCGCCTGGGTGCCATTCAGGTGTTCATCGAAGTGTTAATTCAACCTATTGGTCACCTTACAATCGTCCGTCAGAATACTGCCATTCTTATCCTGACATATTTTGGCTCGCGGCACAAAGCCTTTGCAGGATCCGTTCAGTTTCTGGTGGAACTTTCGCGTTTCCTGAGAATGATGCAGCCGCTCCTACTTTGCATATCCTTGCTCTTCCAAGTTAAATAGCGCCGTTTCTCTCGGAAGATTTGCTTTCGCTGTATCTGTTCTGTATCTTCTGTTTGTGTCTTTCCACGTTCTGACGTGTGACACTGCACATGTTAGTCGCCCGCGCAGCGCTCGAGGAGAACACATAACTTCCACCGGAAACTGAACGGATCCCGCAAAGGCTTTGTGCCGCGAGCCATCACCCTCCTACATTCATCGTCAAACCAATCGCTTCGCTGATTCTGTACCACATGTCCGATGGAGCTCTCCGCTACACTGAAGATGGCTGTTTAGATGGTGCTCCAACAGTCTTCGAGAGGGGCTTCGTTCAACTCGTCCTCTACTGGCAGCACAGCTTCGAGTGGATGTGATGCACGTAGTTTGCGCGACGTCAACCGCGCAAGATCTAAGCGACGCTAGTGTTTATAACAAATGGTTTTTCGCAACAGAGTTCTGGGCGCATCTTTACCATCACTAGGTAGTGGTTCGAGCCAACGTTACTGCTCCGTTAGGATATGACGTCGATAACGTCTGAGAAGTGCCGACAGTCGATCAAAACGTGGTCGATAGTTAATTTTGTCTTATTTGGTGACCTTCAAGTGTACTTGTGTAGGACTCTGTGCTGGAAGAAGGTACTACGTACGGCCATATTCTTCGAGGTGGCATAGTCGATAAGCCTTAGACCTATTTCACTGGTCAGCTGGTGCGCACTGAACCCTCCAATCACCGGTTTGTGTTCCTCTTCCTGGCCGCCCTAAACATTGATATCCCCGATGACGATCTTGATAGCATGTTTTGGGTAACGGTCGAATTCACTTTCCAACTGTGCTTTGAATTCATCCTTGTCGTCATCGGTACTTCTGTGGTGAGGGCTGTGCACGATGATGCATATGTTGAAAAACCGCCCCTTGATTCTCAAACTGTACATTCGAGGATTGATTCGATCGACATATACTAACTAAATTGCATTCTCAAGTAAACACAGTTTATCTCAAGTTCTGATGTTGTGAAAACAATACCAAAACAAAGAACTGTGAGCCAAGGTGACTTATTTTTCATGGTGGTGCTATTTTTATTTCACATCATTTTTATTAGATATCAGGATGAAAGGCTTGTGCTTTTGAAAATAACCAGTACATAGTGTTACGAAAACTTGAGAAAGCGTAACCAGATGATAAGCAACAAGAAACCAGAATTTTAACCTTGGAGATTATAAAAATAGTGTAAAAAGTACAGTGATGCTATTTTAGTTTTGCTCCGTGTATTAGCTATACGACGGTTGGGAAAACTATTATTCAAATAAAATGTTTGTTGGTTTGTCCAACTCTTCTTCCTTCCCTTCACAGAAACAACCAATCGTGATGTGGCATCGTAAAATTCCTGCCTTGGGAACTGCTTTGTGTACGCCTTGACATAAGTGTAGAGTAGAGTATATTATGTAAAAATTTATATAGAGACAGATTTTAGAACCATGAGAATATAGGCCTGACGATATCAAAGAAATAATCAAATCAGTCTTCGCCTCTAATATACGTGTTCTTAGTCAGGAGAAAGAAATGGCTGATTCAAGACACTACAATAAGCTCCTCGTTCATCACGACGTACTTCGATTTCGTGAACCACTCTTCACACCACAACTTCCTTGTGCGTGTTTTAGCCACCGTATTTTGTTAGTCGTTGCGGTTCGGTACCTTCCGGGGCCTTGAAGTTGTGGAAACCGCATGTTTCATCGGACAAACCAGATGCAAACATCCACCTCCTTCGCCGCGCCGAGAATCGAAAGTCTCGACCGACACTTGAACAGGCTCAACACCTTCTTGGCCCTCACCAGGCCGGCTGTTTTCCGTTTTTTGTAGCTGCCTGATCACCGTTGGGTCCTCTGGGCCTCCTTGAATGACCTCATCACCCGAGACACAGTCAAATGATGGAATCCCTGGTCTTTCCCAATTCATCTGCAGGACGCACTCGAATTTTCCACGACGGTGTACAGTGTCCAGTGAGATATGATTTTTTGGCGGATTGGCTTGTGCTCTGACGAGATCTCTTGCTCTGATCTTATTTTAATAAAAAAAGGATTTTGTTTTAGTGTTCAACCACAGACAAACAGACATAACACTCGTTTTCCATTCTTCGTACCGATTAAACCGTCATTTCAAATTTGGGCTTAGTTGGGAATGTCTCCGTTTTGGTCAAAGTGGCGCTTTTTGACGAAAGAAGGGGAATTTCCCATAAAAAATACTTGCTACTTCGAGGGATACCCATGTTGCTATTTGATATTTGGGAATGTCGATCATAGATGGTGCTAGTGTTCAGGCTAAATGTGAGGTACGATAATTTTTGTTGATTTTTCTTCCAAGAGTTATGTCTGTGGTTCAACTATCTGCAAATTCTAATTTACTTATTTGTTTAGTTTTTTAACGAAATTATTGCAGTAAGAAGTTTAAAAATATCTTTGTGTCTTTGTTGGTTGTAACTTATGAATACCATTTATACAGTAGACAAATGAATCAATTAATATCAAAAAGCAAAGTGAAAAATACACTCCCTTGCGCACTTCATATCGTGCTCCATTCTCAACCAAAAGTTTATGCTCCCGTAGTGTTATCCCTCTCTTCCTGTATCGTAGCAGGCTCTTGAAATATGCAATGGAAACGAAGGCGATCGCATTGGCGCAATGTAGCATCATTATTTCCACTTAAGCCTGCTATGTGATTCAACTAAAAGGAATTGCTCTTCTATGTTGCGGATCGTAGTAAGCAGTAAGAACGGCAGCATTAGTAGTGGTGGTAGTGGTATAGTAGTGCTGCTTATAGCCTGCTACATATGCGGTTTCCGTTTTATGCTGCGTATGCTGATTTTTCCACCGCCACTTCCCATCGCGAAAGGCCGGTAGTCTCCGAAGGCCGCGCGGAGGCAACGTGACGAGTCAGCGCTTACTCGGATTTATGTGCCATCGTGCCCGCTGTGTATAGTCGATAATTTTTGCCGTTTCTCTCTGTTTTTAATGCCGTATAGCCAAAGGAGTGTGCGGTGATTTGTGCGATGCTTGAGAAATAATGAAATCCACTACAGCAGCATAGGCATCAGAGTGACGAGGAAAGAAGAGAGAACGAGAAGAAACGCTGTGCATTTATCGTATTTTCCGTTCTGGTCGGGTTAAGTGGTTGTGTTCCGATTGATAGACGTGTTGAGGGGGAAATCTGAAGATAAACGACAACGCGATTTTCGACAGTTTCCACACAGTGTAAATATCGATTTTGTGTGAAAGTTTCACAAAACTGCTGGCTCTGCTTGGTTGCGGGAGCCTTTTTTCGGACATCATAGCAAGCGGTGAGACAGGAAGCACGTCATCAGGATGCCAGTTAAAAAGCAAGGTATGTATACACTTTTGTTTCTATGCGCTCGATGCCAATTGTCAGACACTTCGATCGAACATGGGGGTATGAGCCTTTGCAGGACAGAAGAATGGGCTCGTCGACCTAGACTCTAGCAAAAGCTGGCTGTCGCACACTGACTTCGCCAGCATTACATAATTGTCAATGATTGCAGCAGCTTGGTTTAACTTTTTCCTCCTGCCAATACTCGAGTCCTCGATACGTTTCAACCTGCCACACTACCACAGTTCACCGCGTCTGGGCAGTCTAGCAGTGGAAGGCCCATGCATACCAATATAAACCCTCTATTGTGGGCCGAACAAGAAGAGATAACTATAACAGGATGTTTTATCAGGCGACTTTCATCTATCCATAGACCTACTATGTAATGTGCTATAAAGTGCTACTGGCTCTGCACCGGAGAAAGCGATACTATCGCGTCGTAGCATGCCCATTTCTTCCATGCCTGGTCCTCGAATGCGCCAAATGAAAAAGTATTGTAGCATAAATTCAATATTAATCGACTTCAGTGCAAGCTGGTGTAGAGTTTTATTATAGCTACTCTAATACCGACAACATTTACAGCGAGTATGGTTCGGTCGATGCTAATCTAATACACCGCAGCACTGTGGCCGCTCTGAAATAAAATAAAACTCGGCTGGAATGTGGTAAACAAAGCATCCCGTTTGTAATCGTAATCAAAGTGCACCTAAATGATTTTAGTGTATTTGATTTTAGCAGCAGCATTCATTAAATCATAACAAGTGTTTGCGTACCAAATAGTAACCGAAAATTGTCTGAATGAAACCAAAGTTGACCTTTTGTGCTTCCAATTTTACTAATAGCGAATTAATATTAATTAACCTGAGTTCGTGCTAACTCGAACCCGAAATTTATGAACGATACGAGCAGTTTGACAGTAAACCGTAATGCTGGACAGTTTTAACCTGCGCTTCAAACTGAATGCTGTCAGTTTAACCGCTAATCGACCTGAGGCAGGTTAATTTATGAATTCGCTATAAGTATGTATCTCTATGCGAAGTAACCAGGGGAAGATGCGACGACGCGGGGACGATGTTGACTAAACTTGTGCCGATCTGAAATGGGGTGAATTCTGATGACACCACTCTTGTGTTGCTTTTGACTGTGAGACGAATCCGAATCCTGTCGAAAGCCGCAGTTTCCATGCGGGATTAATTAGCAGCTTGAATTAACAAATGATTCTTTAAAATATGTTCGATGTAGTAAGTGGCATTTGAACCCCTACTCCTCTTTCTCTAGCAGCTTAGAGCCAAAGTGCTCCTAGCTGTATCAAGAGCTTGTATCCATTGTACTTCGTCCTGGGCTACTCGTCACCAATTCGTTGAACGTCTCGATACTCGCAAGTCATTTTCATCTGGTCAAGTCATCTAGCATCTCGCCGAATAACACCTTCAATAACGATGTTAAGTAACAAGAATTAAGTAAAGTATACAGGAAACTCCAACAAATTGGCGTCGAGAGTCGACACAACACGCATGTCCGGAAAATCATTCTCGTGCCTCAATGTTTGCTGGTCATTTACAGGGTGTTCAATAAGTTCGAACACACTTTAAAAATGTGTTTAATAAATGAAACTACAAGATATCTTTTTCTGAGTCAATTTTTATTGAAGCAGTGTTTATAGAGAACCTTTAGGACATATTTGGTGGAAGCACTCCTACCCCCCCTTTGTGCTTTAAGACGAGCTTGAGACGTTTCTCAAAATCACACGCGGCACGCACCTGGTCCATGGGCAACTCGTCCCAGATCTTGGAAATGAGCTTCTTATATTGATCCCCGTTCGTTTGAACGATTCCTCATGCAAACTAACCAGCTTCGTTTTTAATTTGAACAACTAGCAACGCTAAATATGCTGAAACTTGTATGAACTGGCCGCCCTGCTCTTTGTTATTGTTTTGGTGGTTTGATTTAGTCTCGTTTAGTTGGTAGTTGCAAACAGCGAATATGTTATTCTCGGATCGGATTTCTATCGTAATCGTTGGGAAACGAAATGTGAAACTGATTAAACTAGGATTAAACACGCTAGATCAATACAAACAAATCGTGTTTATGTGCATTGTCTGCGAAGGCAAATGATGCCATATTGAGATTGACATTTGAACCATTTTTAATTTGCACATCAAGTGTTCAGATTAAAAACGGTCAAACGAACGGCGGTACTCACTTTATCTTCGCTCTGCTTGGCCAGAATGTTATACCATACATAATAGTCGAGGTGATTAAGATCCGGGGAGCTGGAAGGTCGTCTTATCGGGAAAATCAGTCAAATTCTCCCGCCACCACGCTTAGACGATACTCGCCGTGAGGGCCGGTGCACCGTCCTGTTGAAAGACGTAATGATTTTTCCTGCCGGGGCCACAACTTTCTCCAGAACCTCGGTCTTATAGTACGCGGCGTTGATTTTCACGTTTTTCTCGATAAACACCAGTGGAGGCTTCTAACGCTTGGATACGGCCCACCGTGGGATGAAACCCAAATCTAGGTGGACAAAAGTAATTACGCTTAAACCGTTAGTCCTAGGTATAAAGTATCTTCGGAGAAAATTTTTTATTTCAATTTCCGCATTTTTTGCTGTATATGGCATTAGGGTGACCATCATAGTAGGCGTATGCAAAATATAAACTTTTTTATGGTTGAAGTTAGCTGAATGAAATGTTCTGCAAAGTTAAAGAACATTAAATTTTGAGAAACTTTGCTAAAGAAATGAAAGCCCTATCTTTTATGGTTGATAGACTGGGGTAATTTAAAGTTTTTTGGTCGGGGTGGACCTAAAAAATCCGTTTTTCCTTAATATCTCCTTTCGTGTTCATTCCTCACAAATCATGTCTTCTGAGCACTTTCACATCCATTGAAAACGCACATTTTGTTTGAAGGAATCAGGTCGCTATCTCCTTCGGTTCCGAAGCTACAGACAGTTTTTCTAAAAAAAATATGCTTTTTTCAAATGTCAATAACGTAAAAACTGCTCAAAAGCAGCACATGAAATTTTGTATGGATGTTTAGTAATATATTGGCCACCGAAATTAATTGAGATCGCATCGGTCCAGGTCGGCCCTTTTTTGCTAGACCGTATTGAATATGAAGAAAAAATTACCGTTTTACTTACCGAAATCACAATTTTTACGGTAATAAGATGGATTAAAAAACAAAAATATTTATTTGTATTTTTTATTTGTATTTTTTTTTGCATGATTAAGTTAAATACAAATATTTTCTAAATATTCTAAATATTAGTTTTTCTAAAAAAATATGCTTTTTTCAAATGTCAATAACGTAAAAACTGCTCAAAAGCAGCACATGAAATTTTGTATGGATGTTTAGTAATATATTGGCCACCGAAATTAATTGAGATCGCATCGGTCCAGGTCGGCCCTTTTTTGCTAGACCGTATTGAATATGAAGAAAAAATTACCGTTTTACTTACCGAAATCACAATTTTTACGGTAATAAGATGGATTAAAAAACAAAAATATTTATTTGTATTTTTTATTTGTATTTTTTTTGCATGATTAAGTTAAATACAAATATTTTCTAAATATTCTAAATATTTGTATTTAACTTAATCATGCAAAAAAAATACAAATAAAAAATACAAATAAATATTTTTGTTTTTTAATCCATCTTATTACCGTAAAAATTGTGATTTCGGTAAGTAAAACGGTAATTTTTTCTTCATATTCAATACGGTCTAGCAAAAAAGGGCCGACCTGGACCGATGCGATCTCAATTAATTTCGGTGGCCAATATATTACTAAACATCCATACAAAATTTCATGTGCTGCTTTTGAGCAGTTTTTACGTTATTGACATTTGAAAAAAGCATATTTTTTTAGAAAAACTGTCTGTAGCTTCGGAACCGAAGGAGATAGCGACCTGATTCCTTCAAACAAAATGTGCGTTTTCAATGGATGTGAAAGTGCTCAGAAGACATGATTTGTGAGGAATGAACACGAAAGGAGATATTAAGGAAAAACGGATTTTTTAGGTCCACCCCGACCAAAAAACTTTAAATTACCCCAGTCTATCAACCATAAAAGATAGGGCTTTCATTTCTTTAGCAAAGTTTCTCAAAATTTAATGTTCTTTAACTTTGCAGAACATTTCATTCAGCTAACTTCAACCATAAAAAAGTTTATATTTTGCATACGCCTACTATGATGGTCACCCTAATGCCATATACAGCAAAAAATGCGGAAATTGAAATAAAAATTTTCTCCGAAGATACTTTATACCTAGGACTAACGGTTTAAGCGTAATTACTTTTGTCCACCTAGATTTGGGTTTCATCCCACGGTGCGGCCCCCTAAACCATCATCGACGCGGCGCTCTGGAACCGCGGGATGTTTATGTGGGATGGGGGGATGCTGGCCAACGTCGGCGCCCACAGCCAATCATTGTGGACATTGTGCGGCTGTTGCAAGATGAAGAGTTTCTCATCAGAAAACACGAACCCCTGACCAGCGTGCCGCGAAAGTATCAGTTTTGCTCTGTCCAACCTCTTCTTCGTTGTAGCCTCCGTTACCCCGTGAACATTCCGTTTCTTGTACGGCTTGCATCCCAGGTCCTTCGCCATGATTGCGTGGACAGTCCCGATCGACACATTCAGTTCAACAGCGGTCTTCCGGATCGAGTGGTTCATTTTTCGACGAACTCGCTCCCTCACCTCCTTGATGGCTGCTGGGGTCCTCGCCGAACGTTGCCGCTCGGATCTAGCACGGTCCTTGGCCGAGCCCGTCTACTGGTACCGACGGATGATGTTATAGATGAAATTCCGCTTCACCCCGTTCAACCGTCAAAATATGTCGCCGGGTCGCTCACGTCTCGCAAACAACTTTACTTTGACGTTGTGGTACTCCTTTATCGCGCGCGCTAAACAAATAACAAATGACATCAAGTCGACATCTTGCGCGTCTGTTAGCGTATATATAAGGCTAAAGCTGACACCAATACCAATACACAGAATGCACATGATGCGCACTTACACAACGATGAAAAGTTGTATTCGAACTTATTGAACACCCTGAATCTCTAGCTGACCCTGTGGATATCTTTGCAGGGAATGAAAGTGAAAGTGAAAGAAGTTCAACTAAATGTGGGAGTAATGTGCTACTTGGGGATATGCCAGCTATAAGGCCAGATCTCCGGTATATATGTCGCTTTTTTACCGATCCGATATTCCTGACAACGACCTCGCTACTGAGTCTGGTAATGAGGCTTAGCTTTAGTGCCGAGCTAATGCAATTTTGAACTGGGTTGCCCGCTCCGGTTCATATGCGGTCGTGAACCGTTCCTAACCGGGAGTGCAGGAGCTCACTAGTTTGAGGAAACACCAAGTCATCATGTGCTGTCCCTGGCATAGAATCTGGCTCTCATGACTGTCAGATCCGCAGCGGAAATGCCCAGTTTTATCAGAACGGTCGTGGCACTACCAACTAACTGGGAATGGGCTTTGTAGTGTGAGTCAAAATGCAGAATTGCAGGATAGATAGAAAGGCGATCAACGAGAGAATGTGCCTATTGGGGATAAAGAGCCGTTTCTCTACCTTTTTCCACGCAAAGATATTTAGATAGCCACCTGGAGATCACCTGACCAACGTACAATGAACCAGATTGACCACGTTCTAGAATTCGTTTCTAATATACTTTCCTAGATAGACAACACTAGATAACCCGCAATCTGTTGAGAACTACGCGCGAACACTGGATGAGGTGCTGCCTTCTATCGAGGAGTTAGGTGCATCAAACCTCGAAGACGGTTGAGGCAGAATACACTCGGCCATCGGAAAGACCGCTAACGCGTAAAGAACTTCGGAACATACAAAATGATTGGTTGAATGGGGAATGCCAACAAGCGGTGGAGAGAAAGAAAATTGCTCAAAAAATTATCTGACCATTACCATAATGGGGAGCACTTGGCCAAATTCCGACGAACCACGACCTGAGGAGTAAAAAATGCCAAAAGGTGGACAGGGATCATGAAGAATTAGAACAACTGTTTCAACTGTTTCAAGCTAATGATATGGGTAAGTTTTACGAGAAGGTATACCAATTTCGTAATGGCTACACCCCGAAACCTAGGAACAAGAAAGGGCATCTTATCACAAACGTGTGCGAGGTGATCGACAGATGGAAGTAGTTCTTCGATGGACACCTCAATAGCGAAGTTTCACAAGGAAACGAAACGGAAGGTAACTTAGGAGTGCCCATGGTAGATAATAATGTCCCAGCACCTGACGTCCAACAAATCAAACGAGAAATCGGGTTGTTGGAGACCAACAAAACCGCTGGAAGGGACCGCTTACCGTCAGAGCTTTATAAACATGGCCGAGAAACGCTGGCAACGATTTACATTGGGTAATTTCCTAGAGTTGGTAGGGGGAGAAGCTACCGGAGGAATGGATGGAAGAAGTGGTTTGCTCCATCTACGAAAAGGGTGTTTCGATCGACAGCTGCAATTATCGCGGCATAACGCTGGTAAACGCCGCCTACAAGGTACTCTCCCAGATCCTGTTACAACGGCTGTCACTGACAGCACAAGGTTTCATAGGGAATTATCAGGCGGACTTCATGGGGCCTCGCACCACTACGAATCAAATTTTCACCATCCTTCAGATCTGGCAGAAATGTCGGGAGTACAACGTGCCCACGCATCAGATCTTTATTGATTTCAAAGAAGCATACGATGAAGTTGATCGGGACTAGCTAAGGCATGAACAAGGGTTTCCAGATAAACTAACGCGAGAGATACATTGGATCGAGTGACGTATTTCGTGCGCATCTCGGGGACACTTTCGAGTCACTTCAAGATGCGGCGAGGGTTGAGACAATGTGACGGTGCTCCAACAAGCGGTCATCGAAACGAGAGGCACGATTTTCAACAAGAGTAGCCAACTCCTAGGCTTGGCAGATGACTTTGTTATCATAGCTAGCAACTTTACGACGGCGGAGGCAATCTACGCCAGCCTGAAAGTGGCGTCTAGGAGGATTGGGATAAAAATAAATGAGTCGAAGACCAAATACATGAAAGCAAGATGCCTCACACGAACGGTAACCGTTGACGGCGATGAACTATGATGGTATGTGAACTCGCTGGTGACCGTGGAGCATTAGAATAAAAAACGAAAAATAAAAATTAGACTGTTTCTCACCTGGTGTTACTCCTGTAAATTATCTTTGCATGGAAATCAAAACTTGAGCTGCTTTCGAGTGTATTTTTATGAAAAAATATTCATTAACATGCAATTGTGCATTTCGAAACTTGAATAGCCCAAATCGAAGTGAGGTCATTTGGCAGATACTGGCGCCGTTGTTTACATAACAGACGGTAGAATCCAACAAAGACTCAGTTGTTTAAACGGCAAGTATGAGGCTTAAACAACAATAAACTAAATTAAAAAAGTCATTATGCCTGTAAAATGTTAAACACACACGGTACATTCGATATAAACGAAAAGAACAATTATCCCAAATGTAAACAAGGGTGCCAGTATCTGTCAATTGAGACTTTTGACCAACATTAGAAAAGGACCAATAAGCCAAAGGTCAAACAAACCGAGTGCGACTGCATTTTCCTATGCTGCTCATGTAAAAAAATAAATCTCACTCGGTTTGTTTGACGTTTGGCTTATTGGCCCGTTTCTAATATTGGTCGACATTTGGTCTATACCCCTTATTTCGTAGGTGCGTGCTAGAGATGGTCGGGTATGATAATTTGAATACCCGAACCCAACCCGTACCCGATTAAGAAAAAAAAAATTAAAAACCCGTACCCGACCCGAACCCGGAAGTTTATTTGTTTTGAAACCCGACCCCGACCGGAGCCTGTCGGGTACGGGTACGAACCCGCAACTTATTTTTTTTTCAATACCCGAACCCGACCAGCTCCCGGCGGGTACTAGTACGGGTGCGAGTTTCGAGTAAATTTTCCACAACCCGACCATCTCTAGTGCGTGAGTACTGAATGATGTTCCGGCAGATCATTACACGATGACGTCATTTAGCTGTCAAATGACAATTCTGGGTGGTTTATTTACGAGATTCATTGTTTACTGCCCCGATTGCTTTGAAATACATGTTAAGCACTCTTTCTTTAATAACAGCTTGATAAAATTTAAAAATGTATAAAACCCACAGCAGAAATCATATTTGAAATTTTACCGACCATGGTTATCAAAATGGTAGTTTGTTTACCACCCACCAATGTGTAATGTCATAAAAGTTAGGGTAGTTCATCTCGTGCGGTGATCAACTTTGATTTTGATTTCTGCTTTTCAGTGACCAAAATGGCTTCCAAGCAAGAGAAGCAAGCGAACCAGCCCGAACGCTTCGCACGTCGAATTCCAGCGAAATCGTTTAAGGTGGCCAAACCAGTGTGGTCTCATTTTCTCACACACGCGTACGCATTCTAACGAACACTCCGGCATAAGCATCCCTTTTGGACTCCCACTCTTATTTATTCATGCACTACAACGAGTTTTTGCTAGAGTGTGTTTAGCTAACGACGGTTGTGCGAGCCCTCGCGAGTAGTCAGCATCAGCAGTTCGGACTGCAACGACGAACGAAAGCGACGACTGTAGCTGTTGCCATGGATGGCACGATCACTTCGACTCAATTCACATTCATTTGACAGTACCGTCTCAGCCAAGCAAAATTTGACAAACTTTTATATGAGACATTATCCCCTCCCAAAGGCACAATCACTTTGACTCAATTCACCTTCATTTGACAGTACCGTCTCAGTCATGCAGAATTTGAAAAAGTTATGTATGTGACGATTAAAGAACTAGTTATTATCTACAACTTTTCTGAATAAAGTATTGCTGTATCTTTTGTATTTAGGGTGCTACAATGGTAGTACCTCTTTAGTGACTAAGTGAACATTCATTTAGTCATTAACGAGTTACTAGCATTGTAGCGCCGTAACTAAAAAAGATACAGCAAAACTTTATTCGGCAAAATTGCAGATAATAAATAATTCTACAAATGTCTCATATAAAAGTTTGTCAAATTTTACTTGGCTGAGACGGTACTGTCAAATGAATGTGAATTGAGTCAAAGTGATCATGCCATCCATGGCAACAGCTACAGTCGTCGCTTTCGTTCGTCGTTGCAGTTCGAACTGCTGATGCTGCTTACTCGCAAGGGCTCGCACAACCACCCGTTAGTAGAATCGAAAGCGAAGATGAAGAAGACAAGAAAAAGTAATACAAAATTTGTATCCCAGTGTGCCACTAGCCTAACGGGCAGCTGATTGCTCATGAGTTATTTGATTCGCGAATAAGCTATGCAGGAAGACGATGGGAGGATGTGTGAGCGCGAGGGTGTGGGTAGCAGAATGTCTGCACACATCAACGTGATAAAAGTGTTCGGGAAACGGCAAGCTGAATCGGAGATCAACGTTTTTAAGCGTAATTTCCAACTGCCCGTCCGAAATGCTGTCGATTTATGAGAAGATAGCTGATGATTAACACAACACGATTCAGGAAGCTGCACACGACGATACTGACGCAGTTGGATTACGTGGTGATGGATGTCGAAATCTACGTAAAACAGATTTTCAACAGCTTCCTGAGCAGGAGTTTTATACGGCAACCGAAAGGGGAAAGATGGCAGACATTTTCAGGCATATGAAACCGTCGAAGCTCGTCAAGAAATACCTGATTTGGCAGGCTATCTGTAGCTATGCCCTTGCAAACTGACATTTTTGTTGCAACCGACACCGTTAATCAGGGAACTTAAGTGGAGCAGGAGCCTTCTTGACCAACACCTTGTTATCGCTGAGATACGCTTGCCCGTCGGAAGTGTTCAGTGACGGGAGAAGAAAGTTGGATGTTGTTACAGCAAAGCCTTGGGTTTAAACGTCTTTCTTAGTCTTAACCCTTCTTTAACGACAGACTTCACAGCCGGCTATTAGAGTACAGGACGGTTACGGGGCTAGTGCAACAATCCTACTGACTCTACCAAGCAGCACCGCCTGCCTAGTCGAGATTCGAACATACGACGATTGTCTTGTTAGACCAGCATCGTACCTCGGAACCAACTAAACGGTTTGCTACAATATCCGCCGGTGTCCACTTGGTGGACCGGCATCAAGAACGCCTTCATCACAACTTGTGATGAAACCCTAGGCAAAGTGTGCAGGCGGCGGAGGGAGTATATTTCGGATGAAACTTGGAGGAATATCGACGAGCGAAGAGCGGCGAAAGCCGGCTTTGAACGGGCACGAACCAGATCAGCTAAGACAGCTGCCTCTTCAACGTTACGTCGAACTGGCGTGGGCTGTTAAACGAGCTTGTATGATATTTTTTGCCGCCTTTGTAGTGCCAGGATAAATACTAAGAAGTTGCTAAAGGACAGTGCTGGTCAGTAACTGGCTGATCGTATAGAACCGCTTAAGCGATTTGCTGAACAATACCAACAAAACCAGCAGCGCATGACACAAATAGTTCGGCGCATCAATCACATCAACTCTGAAGCACCATCACTGGATGAAATTGAAGGAGGCATCACGTTGCTCTGTATTATTCTTAAAGTACTCTGTAAAGTAATCCTCAACCGGATCCAGGAGAAGATCGACGCTACTCTCCGGCGGCAGCAAGCAGGATTCCGTGCTGGTCGATCATGTGTAGACCATATCATAATACTCCGCATTATATTGGAGCAGATCAACGAATTCCAGGACTCTCTTCTGCTGGTGTTCGTTGACTTCGAAAAGGCGTTCAACCGACTCAACCACGAAAACATCTGGGACGCGTAGAGGAGTTCCGGATAAACTAGTCCATCTCATCAAGACTTAGTACGAGGCGTTCTCGTGCATGGTTTTGCACGACGGCGTCTTGTCCGACCCCATGAGGGTTACTGCTGGCGTGAGACAGGACTGCATTTTATCGCCGCTTTTGTTTCTGATCGTTATGGATGAGATATTAGTTGAAGCAATTGACAGTTGACCGAATCGAAGATTGCCTTGGATTGCCGACGACATTGTCTTGCTCGCACAACGCCGAAACGATATGCGGAGCATGTTAGATGACCTCTCCGAAAGCTCCCAGGCAGCAGGTCTCACAGTCAACGTAGCAAAAACTAAATCTATGGGGTAGTGAACACTGACAATCCCACCAACTTCACAGTAGCGGGACAACAAGTTGAGCAAGTAGACGTCTTTCAATATCTTCCTAGCCAGACAACGCCCGATGGTGGTATCAAGACTTAAATAGCCTCACGGATCAGGAAGGCCGTGGATGCCTTTGCAGGTCTGCGAAACATTTGGCGCTCAAACCAGATCGCTCTACATACGAAAACTCGAGTGTTCAATTGAAACGTCAAATTCGTACTGCTATCCGCCTACGAAATGTCAGCGGAGACAACGCAAAAACCTGACAACTGGATACCCAACGAGGAACTTCATCGTCGATGTCATCGATGGCCGACAGCAACAGAAATTCGTGAACGTGAGTGAAAGTAGATCAGACACATTTTGAGGGAAAAAACGAACGAGATCTGCATAAGAAGCACTCGACTGGAATCCGCAAGGACAGCATAAAAGAGGCAGACCCAGAGGCTCTTGGCGACGCTAACACCATTTATTATCCTTTTTTTCATGCCTGAGCTGACACGTAATTGATTGAACTTTCCTCGATTATGACTGTTTAATTTTTAGAGGGTCATTAAAAAACATCCGCTTGGCAAGTTCCACACAATTTGACTGACATAGCAATATAACAGACGATAGTTGCCTTAGGCATTCTATTCACCGCATAAAATTACGACCGGGTATCGCTCACGTTTGCCGTCTTAGTAATTTTTGTAATATAAACCGCACACATATTCTCAGCAGATTGTTTATTACTATGAAACAAATAAAAAAAAATAACATCGGCTCACGGTGAACGAGTGACCAGTGCAGATTGGTTGGTTGGTTTTTATTTTCGCGTTTTCGTTGCCGAGACCTGTGATGACTTTGAGAATCGGCTTTCATAATCTATTCGACCCTTGCTACATTCCGAGTCAGAAATTGTCAGCTCGCTACTTTGCCTATGTTGACAAACCTCAGCGAATCAAAAATGTTAAATATAGGAAAAATAATCAATGTTAAATTGAGGCTAATGTTAATTTGATTCGAACTAATATCCACGGGAGGAGCGGTGACAGGATAATCAATACACTGAAGGTTATCTACCGCCCTTCAGATTGTTTGGATAACATATCAAACATACACGCGTGCGCTCGAGAATAAAAATACTACGTGAAATATGAGAAACCAACCTGCAAAAAAATAAAGACAGTACCGAAAATAAAATTTTCTCCCACCTAAAAATAACCTATTAGGTCGCGCCGATATATACACACTTCTTCTCAACAGGGAGTGATCAAATGTTCGCGATGGCGGTATTTATCTCTGTGACCATGATGACAGCTTGTTTCGGCCTACCGGGGACCCATGATCTGACTTTCCACCACCGCCGATCTGCATACGACACAACATCATCGCGAGGATGACATAACCAGAACGGAATGACGCTGGCATTGACCTGCCCGCTTTAGCGAAGATTGATGTCGAATTGATTACTAAGATTGTTCATGTCTTTTTTTTGTTGCAGAAGCACACCGAGCGCTGGAACTGCTCGAGGACTACCACTCGCGCCTGTCCAGCCCACAGGACAGAGCACTTCGCAGTGCCATTGAACGCGTTATAAGGATATTCAAGTCCAGACTCTTCCAGGCGTTGCTTGGTAAGTACGTTTTTATGTTATCTAAATAATAGGTTCTTCGTTGAAGTGGGTCCCTAATCGATCGTAAAATTTAATTTAAAACTGACGCCAAATGGCCTCAAAATCTAATCCCGAGTGTGCATATAGAATGACTCTTGAAGTGGATAGCAAAGCAACACACATCAAGCGAAACAGAACATTTTTAGGCCAAACCCTTCACAGAACATTTGGTTTATGATGCCAACAAACATGCTCCACTTAAGTCTCTACTCCCTACCAAAGAGAAGAAGGGGAAAAACGGTTATCAATGCACCGCAGAGATAAAAATATGATGCGAGTATTTCTGTTTTTACAACCTTCAGATGCCGTGGTTTGTCTGTCGGCCAGCTGCAGTACCGCACCCGGCCGGTTTGGCATTGTTCCTTTCGCCCGACAGACCGCATATTTTTGATTTCGTCGGATTGGTTGGGAAGGCTTCACCGGGTAGCAAAATACATACCTTTTAGTTGGCAAACAATTCAATTGCATTTGCTGGGGGATGCATTGCATCATGCAATCAGTGGTGCCAGAAATACTAAATAAATCCTAGCATGATAAACCGGGGAACCGTACCGTCTTCTGGACCACCTCTTACGTTGTCCAATAAGGCGAAAGGAAAACTCGGGCAGCCCGGAAATATCCACCACTGACGCGTACTGACAGACGATGATATGGTCGGTTTATATGCTGAGCTGACTGTTAGGCAAAACTTTGACCACCATGATGCAGGCTGCTGACGGAGTTTTGTCGGTGTGAGCTGTCCATCAGCTACCCGAACTCCGTCACTGTTTTCCTATATGAGTAAACCACTAACGAAGAACTTTTCCAACTTGCATTAGGCGCACATGTTGTTTTATATTCCGAGTACGTATAGGTACCTAAAACGTTGTGCCAAGAGTTTCGTGCACACAAAGCCACTTTCTCTGACACAGCAATATGCATATTTTGGCCATCAACAATTGACGGAAGTTCATAAAAGTGAACTGCTGTGCAGATGGTTTTCATGCTCTCTTAGAAAAGGCAACATGATTTACTTATTAGCTTGTAGCTTCCTTGAGGTTTTTTTTCGCAACAAGGCCAAATTTACATGGCTTAGCCTTGTAGGACGTTGTAATCGAATGGCTACGGTAGACAAGTTTGCTTTCCAATCGATAAAGCTTTATATACCTGAAGGAAAACCTGGGATAAAAACAAATTGGTCACACGAACTGGGTAACGTTTTATTTTGATGGAAGCCAATTGCATTCATTCGGGATAGTTTATTAAGATTATGAGATGAGATAAACGTGCAATTTAAATAAAGGGTGATTTTTGAGGTTAATTTTTCAGCGTGATTGTCGACATACGTCAAAGAAAAAAATGCACAGTTTGTCAGTTTGTATTGTAATTTTATCCCTATTTATGTTTACACGGGGGATTTCAGGCCAAAACCTAGGCCTGGAAATTGTTATGATCCCAATTTGGTGGAACAAGAATGCATGTAAATTGAGTAAATATCTCTTTTTGAAGTTTTTGAAGTACAAAATACAGAAAAGATATTCAGTTAAGCTTCTAGGTGACCGTATTCTAATTGACGGAGCTTTCATTTAACTCCCGCCATTATTAAAATTCAATAATAATTGAGGGTTTTCTTGATAATTTTCGGTGAATTTATTCACCGACAAATATCAAGAAACCCCTCAATTATAAATCGCACGGTGATTCAAATAACGGGAATAATATTATTCAAACTCGTTAACAACTTCATTACGTATTCGAAGATTCAGTTATAGATGTTCGTTTTTTCTCCTTACTCGTGTTTTATGCAGTACTCACAATAACCCCGCGAAGATTGCGGGTAATCGATCTCTTTTAACATTAGTAGGGTAAAGTGGTACAGAACGCACCGCTTAAGCGAAACATCATTTTGCAGAGCAACGGTGTGTTTGTTCCACGTTTTTCAACTTCTGGAAGACTTTGGAATCTTTTTTACACTTACTCGTGGTGAAATTTCCTAACAAAAACCGGTATTTTTTGTTATTTTTGACGATTTTTGGCAAGAGTCAAAATCATTATGTGGGGCCAAACGTCAAAACCCGTGGGCAAAACGCACCTTTGCCCAGCCAGGCGTGAAACGCAACCAGCAAATTTACATATAATCACGTCTTGTGTAAACTCCTAAAACTAGGCTTCAAAAATGGCGGAAGCGTTTGTTACATAGCGTTTTTTTTTGCTGGGATATAATGGGTTCATATCTCAACATAATTTTCAATAAAATTTATTCATTAATTTTTCTCCAACTGATGTGTGTTGAAATATTGTAAGTTAAACAATGTACAATTAGGTTTAAGGCAAATTCTAAGTCCTAAACAATACATAATATTGCTACATTTTTAATAAATAATCTGAAACAAAAGATGTACTGCAAATTAAAAATATTTTATAACAGTTCGATCCCGCTGTAGTGCATTCTACCCCTTTTTTGTATTGTCAAGGTTTTTGCAATTTATGGGAAAAACATGCCTAGCTAATGCCGTTCATGCAATGAATCATCGAGTATGACAGTATATCAATTAGATAGACTGTATTTATTATGAAATTTGTATATCGACTAGTAGTAAAAGCTTAATCCGTAAAAAAGTATAAGTAAAATATAGTAAAAGTAAAATAAGTAAAAAAAAAGAGAAATCCGTGATTTCTTACATGTGGAATAAGATCGTGGATAATCACTTGATCTTATTGGATGTGGCTATGTTTGATGCATTTACATGCTACGCAATTATGAATTAGCTTGTTTTACACCAAAATAAAATGCACATTCATAATTTTACAAAATAGTGTCCCCATTTTTAAACAATTAATAGCATGGGCCATTCTACTCCCTCGGTGCGTTCTGGACAGTCTTCCCCTATTAGGTTAGGTTAAGGTAGTTCAAGTTCCCTCTCATTTATGTTCGAGTGATACAGGTCGGACTCGATTATCCGGGTAAAAAAAATTTTTTAAATGGGTTTTTTGAAACGTGTTTATATTTTTTTCTCCCGGATAATCGAGTCCGACTTGTAGTATGAATGAGTATGTAAATGTATATATGAGTGGAAGTATGAACGGAATTGAGTTTGGTATTAACCCCGATCAAACCGCGGGTAAACGGTCCCCAAAGTTAAGAGTAGTAATAAGTTAGATTAAAGCTTTCGTTATTTGTAAAATACGAATATCCGGCCGAATGTTGATGGGATTAAAATGGGCCTTTATTTTGTAATCAATAAAAAAAAACTCCTGCCATTATATTCTGGACAGTCACATCGTTTACTTTGTTTGCCATAAACTCGCTTTCAACCATTTTAAAGCCCTCTTTAAGACCCGCTTGACGATGGCCCAACATTTCTCGATTGGGCGGAGCTCTGATGTTGATTGCGAAGATTCTTATGCTGAACCACCACCTGCACGTTACTAAATACTTCGCACTTCCCAACGTTCGCTTCATATTGTTAGGATGCCTAATCCGGCCAAAACTATACGAAACAATTGTGTTACAACCAACATTCACGTAAATTTTCTGTTTGACGGTCGCAGATCCTCTGCTGAAGTGAGGCTGAAACTCAATGTCCGGTTGAGCGTGTTCATCACGTCCCGGTTCCAATGAAAATGTCGCTTCTCAAGTCACTGGTAGAGGTACAAGTATAGATATTCCTTCGACAGAGATTTCTTATCGAATTTCGACAGTTTCACATGATTGAAAATGTCGGCAACTTTTCCTCTTCCGATTGCAGTATAAAACTCCGGCCAAGGAACCTATTTAACGCAGATTTTGTCATCCATCACCACGCAACCGAACTCCGTCAGCATCATTGTATACAACTTCCTACATTTTGTTTTGTTTATGTTTATGTTCTGATTACCCGATCTTACTCGGGCCCCTTTGTCTCTCAGTCACTTGTACATCTGTTATTGTAACGAAAATTCTCATAGTGAAAAAAACACACTTTTTTCATTTTAATGTTTCTACTCTCTTTGTCAGTTTCCCTCATGTTATCCCCGAGCCACTTGTAAATTTGACTTCTTCCCGGTAATCCCTATAAATCGACAAAAAACCGTTTTTGAACCTTCTCTATGTTAATGGCCACCCCATCTCCCCTTTCAGAAATCCAGCAACTATCGTTCCAATTGCAAGAGAAACGCACCCCTTTACCCATTTAAACCTTTCTTTCCCCTTGTAAGAGACCATCTTCCTCTTTTGTTAACCCCCCTGCGCTGATTCTTTTATGCCAAAATACACGTGTTTGATAAACGACGTTTTATGAAGAACAGTCCAGAAGTCCCGGAGCTATGGCGAAACATACATTCATACTCACGTTCTTCAGTCAGCTCCCTCTTCTGTCACATAGCTAATTAGGCATTGTTTTTCTCTATGAAAATCACTATAATGGAAACTAAACAAAGGCCTTTTTTACCATATATTCCTCTTCGGTGGAACCCCCTCTTTTCTCAAAGTTATTTGCACAACTGCAATCGGTTTAAATGCAAGAAAAACGCATCCCCTTTTACTTAACCCCTTGTTAGGGCCCCTTTGGGCAACCTCTCAGTGCTGATTCCCCTATGTCAAGTGTGCCAAGTTTGATGAAAAATCGTCCAGGCATTTCGGAGTTATGGCCTCCCCTCTATTATGAACACCCCCCCTTTTATCAACCCCCCAGTGCTAATTCCCTTATATCAAGGAATATGTGTGCCAAGTTTGGTGGAGATCGGTCAAGGCGTTCTGGAGTTATAGTGGAGCATACAAACTCACGCTCACTGTTATATATTGATAGATAGATATCCCGGCGGGTGGACAGGTTGGCAATGAAAGACAGGTCCGAATGAAAGTACTGGCCACTCCCTTCATCGTCGCTATGGCTTTCGGGTTTAGATTTCTTCGCGATCTAGGTTTCCTGGTAGCAGGGTTGACATGCACAGTTTGATAGGATTTTACTCTTTTGACTGTATCCCCTCAGCCAAGCAGATTTTCCAAAGGTTATGTATGGGACAGCTGTAAAAAAGGTCTGGATACTTACTTACTTACTTATCCTGGTGCGATGTCTCACAAGATTTGACCTACATAACAATGTTCCGCCAACAAACTCGGTCCATGGCTGTCTGTCTGCAAATTCTGGACTATGCCATACTTTCCGAGTCATGCTCCGCTTAGTCTAACCATCGAGCACGCTGCACCATAACCATATTTACGAGGTTGTTGTTCGGCATTCTCACAACATGTCCCGCTGGATGCACCCTTCCAGCTTTAGCAACCTTATGGATACTGGGTTCACCGAAAAGCTGCGTCAGCTTGTGGTTCATCCTTCTCCTATATACACCAGTGCCCTCAAGTCCGTCGTCGAGCATTGTGCACGTTTCGTGTCCGTAGAAGACTATCAGGCTTATTAGCGTTTTATACATTGAAGCTTACAAGACCTAAGGGTCTTGTTGAGTCCGTAATAAGCACGACTTCCGGCAAGAATACGTCTGGGTGATTCTCTGCTGCACTTGTTATCCGTTGTCATCAACGACCGGAGGTATATAAATTCGTCCACTACCTCGAACTCGTCCTCCTCGACTGCCACACTATTGCCTATGAGAGCTCGGTTACTCCTGCTAACCGAAACCTTGCCGAAGTTCCCTGCGAGTCTCAAACGGGCTTGATAACGCGCCCGATATCCGTGAAAAATGATCTGAGAAAGCACTTTACAGGCGACGTCGAGATTGTGATGGTGATCGCTCGATAGTTCTCACATTCCAACTTGTCGCCATTCTTGTGTATTAGGCATATTACTTCCTCCCTCCACTCCTACAGTAGCGGTTCTATTTCCTAGATCCTGACTATCAACCGGTGTAGACAGGTAGCCAACTTATCCGGGCTCATCTTGAAAAGCTCCATTGTAATACCATCTTTGCCAGCATCCTTGTTGTTCTTGAGCTGTTTGATGGCTTCGATGACCGACCAATCATCCGACAAGATCTCTCCGTCTTTATCCCGATATGTTTCGGCCCGCGGCACAAAGCCTTTGCGGGTTACGGTCAGTTTCTTGTAGAATTTATGCGTTTCCTGAAAACGATACAGCTGTTCCATGTCCTCGTATTCCTTTCCTGCCAAGCGGCGATTCTTATCCCGGAAAACTGGGTTTGCTTCTTCGTTTCTCGTTTTGACGGATCCCCTGCTGTCGCTCACGCTTCATTCTTCTCGTCTAACATTCTCCGGCATTACTCGTCGAATGCCAGTCGTTATGTCGACTCCTTTCAATCAATGCAATAGCACTTTTTGCTGCACTCTTCAGGTAACTCGAGTCATTCAACACTCAGTAGCGACTTCAGGTAACTCGAGTCGTTCCGGGTTGTAACGTGATGGGTGACGGAACCGAATGTTGGCAACAACGCAATGTCTTTGACGCTGTGTCGATGTTTGTGCAACGATAGGCTCTAACGTCGATGATATCCGAGAAGTGCCTTTCATCAAACTAAACGTGGTCGATTTGCGAGTCCGTCTTTTGTGGTGATCTTCAGATGTACCGATATGGGAGGCTGTGCCGGAAGCAGGTACTTCGAATGGCCATATTTTTGGAGGCGGCAAAGTCAATGAGACGATAGCCATTTTCGTTCGTAAGCGGGTGTGCGCTGAACTTACCAATAACCGGTCTAGACTCCTCCTCCTGGTCAACCTGAGCGTTGAGGTCTCTGATGACGATTTTGACATCATGTCTTGGGCAGTTGTCGTTTTCACGCTCTAGGGCCTCTAATGCTCATCATCATTGGCTACTACCCAATCAGACGCTTTTGCATATGTTGCCCATCACGATACACTACTGCCGCGGCGGCTACGAGCTGTACCCAGCTCGTGTGTATTGCTGCAGCTCTGATTAATGGTGTATCCATTTCTATACGAATGTACCGTAGCCGTAGACCCCTTCCAACATACCTCCTACAGTGGTAAAATGTCGAACTTGCGAGCCCTCAATAAGTTGGAAACAATACGGTTACTTCCTAGAAAATTGAGAGACTTGCAGTTCCATGTTCCAAGCTTTCAATCGTTAGGCCTTTTTTGTTGCCTTGGTCTATGCCGATTGTACTCACTTAATCAGCTCCAGGCCGTGGTTTTCTCTGCTGTACGAAGAAGTCGTCTCCATTCCACTCGGTCCATGGTCGCAATTCGCCAACCACGTAGTCTGCGTAGGGTCCGCAGGTCGCCTTCCACTTGATCGATTCATCCTGCTTGCTGCGCGCCTCGCCGTTTCGTACCAGTCGGATCATTATTGAGAACTTTTTTAACCGGGCTGTCGTCTGAGATCCTTAGGACATGCCCAGCCCATTTCAGGCGACCGATTTTTGCGGTGTGAGCGATGGGTGGTTCCCTAAGCAGCTGATGCAATTCATGGTTCGTTCGCCTCCTCCACGTTCCGTTTTCCATCTGCACTCCGCCGTAGATGGTGCGCAACACCTTCCGTTCGAAAACACTAAGGGCGCGTGGGGCCTCCACGAGCATAGTACATGCCTCATGGCCGTAAAGGACTACCGGTCTAATCAGCGTCTTGTAGATTGTTAACTTCGTGCGGTGGCGAATTTTGTTCGATCGCAGCGTCTTACGGAGTCCAAAGTAGGCACGATTTCCTGTCATAATGCGTCTTTGTATTTCTCTGCTAGTGTCGTTGTCTGTGGTAACCATTGAGCACAGATACACGAACTCTTCTACCACCTCGATTTCATCACCGTCTTAATGAATCCGGGGTGGGAGGTCAGCATTCACTTCTCTAGAACCTCTTCCTTTCATGTATTTTGTTTTCGATACATTAATGACAAGTCCAGTCCGTTTGGCTTCAGCTTTCAGTCCGATGTACGTTTCCGCCTTCCTCTCAAAGTTACGTGTAATGACGTTAACGTCGTCAGCGAAACCAAGAAGCTGGACGGACTTCGTGAATATCGTGCCACTCGTGTCTAACCCCGCTCTTCTTATCACACCCTCCAAAGCGATGTTGAACAGCAAACATGAAAGCTCATCACCTTGCCGTAACCCTCCTCGAGATTCAAAAGGACTCGAGACTGCCCCTGATACTTGAACAACACACATTACTCGATCCATCGTCGCCTTGGCCAATCGAGTTAGTTTATCCGGAAATCCGTAGTAGTGCATAATCTGCTATAGCTGATCTGAAGTCCACGCACATCCTGGTAGTAAATCAGCATTGAAGGATTAGAGGAGTTCTACTGCGGGTCAGGCATAGAGCTGGAAGCGAGGACTGCGTCATCGAAGGAATTGTTATTAAGAGTTGTTGCACTTGCCTGGTGTGGAATTTTGGGTGCCCCGTTCCGTCACTCACACGTAGGCCCGATAGGAATTAAAATTTTTTAATGTAAAACATATGATTGGAAATATACAGTCTACATTCAGTATTGTGCTGCTATAAAGAGAACGTTTTCCCATTTTCTTCCCTCAAAAATGGTTAGCCTACAGTTAGAAACCGCTCACTTTTCGATGTTTTGCAATCTGGCTCAGAAACTACGAGTGGATTGTTGTCAAACACATTGTATAGCAGACTGAAGCAATTTCTTGACAAGATTCCCTAATGCAGTTTAAATTCATAATTATAATCACTCAGCTATTCAACGGTAAAATTGATGGTGAAGGAAACGGAAAGCCAACGCAAGAAAAAAATTAATGGCAGAAAATCAAATTTATTCATCCGCTTAACTCCTAGGTGGTAATAACGTTAGGAAACGGGTTCTGCTTGGAGACAACTAGCTTATTATGCTGCAAACTAATGTAACCCTTGATACGTCCCTCGTAGATCAGATTCGCCACAATACAGTGCGTCTCGTCCATGGTTAATTCTTCCTCGCCGACCCACTGCAGCGCCGTCAGGAAGGCATTCAGATCGATCTGATGCGTCTGCAGGATGAGATAGACTTTCTTGAACAGATTGCGATAGGCCAGAATCTTCAGTTTCTCCACTATCAGATAGATTCCCGCGTTGATGAAAAATGACTCGTGCTTTTGGATGACCTCGTCGAACCGTCGCACATTTCCCTCTTTCAAAGCCATAGTAAGATCATGAAACTGCAAAACATTGTAACGTTCCAACACTTCCTTGCGTGGCATGTAACCAAGCAACATCTTAACCGGCACTAAGTAGATCAGGATCAATCGTTTGTTGTGCGCAAACCGTCGCGGGCAGTTCTCGAAAGCGAAACTCAGATATTCATCTGCATTGCGATATTCCGAATCGAACATGGCTTTTCGACCGGCGAAGTACTTGTAGGTGATTCGCTGAGCTAAACTAAACGAATCCTTATAGTTGGAACTTTCAATAGCCCGAATCAACGGCTTGCACAAGTTCAACTTGTTAATGCGAAAGTACACCTTAAACAACTGATTGACCAAATTGAGCATTCCAAGTCGTTTTGTGTCCGCACCGGAAGCACGATTGTCTGCTGCGCACACCCGAAAGCATCCCATCAAACATTCCGCTGCCTTCTCGAGGATTTCACCTGGTTTAGAAGTCTTTAGCTGTTCCTCGCACTTGGCCGCTAACCGGCGCAAATCGATGGCAACGGTGTACATGATTGGCAGAAACCAGTTCTCGTCCTTCAGTGATTGCAGCATCTTGACAACCGCCTGAATGCAATTCGTTTGCTGCCGATAAGCTTCGCTGTAGTTACGAGCTGTTGGCGAAAAAATAAAGCCGTAAAAGTCGATTCAAATCATTCAATAGATCAATAGATAAAGTGAAGGGTAACTCACGTTCTTTAGTTAGATAGTAGAGCACTTTTAGGTGGCAAGAGACGATTTCGTCAAGCGGTGATTCCAGCTGCCGATCCACGGCCGTTTCCGGATGTTCCACGTACAGCGTAGGATTGTTCACATGATGATCGGAGAGCGACAGAAGCCGGCCGACGGCCTGCCCTTCGGTGGCATTCCAGACACGTTGGACCGAATTTAGGTAGTGGTACAGGTTCATTCTGCAAATTATTTTAATTTAGTAGTTCAATTAACGTTGGCTGAATTTCAATTTCAATTACCTAAATGGATTCGGCACTGTGCATCAGCCAACCTTTGTCTGGGTTGTAAATTAATACCTAAACAAAAAACTAAAGAACTAATCCAGAAAAAGTTAAACTGCTAAGCAAACGCTACTGAAATCAACCGCAATAATTATTGATCGAAAACAAACTTTTGACATTTGCCGAGCCGGCGCACAAAAATAAAAGGAATGCCAGAGGCAGAGATAGTGAGAAAATTTTCCTTGCTCTGCCGCTGGTAGTGTGTGTGAATACGTGAGTACGGGTGGTGAATTAAATTGGCAGCATACTGAAGTGAGTGCCTGAAACTTCTTCAAGGCGACATCTGGATTTGAAGTTGAAACATAACCTTTTCTAATCGAGTCAGAGATGCCAGAGACATGGTTTTGTCTTGAAGTCAAACTGTAAATCCTGTAAATCATTTGGTGAAACATTTTTGAAATATTCTGCTAAATACTTTTGGTCGGTTCGGTAGTAATATTTCCCCCAGCTAACTGCATCTTTATCTTATTTACTTTGTGTTGACAAGAGCAAACATTGTTTCCGGTTCACGGGCGAGGCCGAAGCAGAGATGTCAGAAGTGAAGACATGTCTTCACCATGCAATTCAAATGGGCAAAAAATTCTGGAAAGCCGGAAGAAGACAAATGTAGACATTTTTTCTTAATTCGTGACTTTCAAAAAATCACCTGGGCCGATGGGCTTGTGTTTAGCGACAACCACTGAGAACAGACATCCATTCAGTATTAAATTTTTCAGAAATTCTTGGATAAAATTTCTAATCAAAGTCGCCTAATATACAGTGGCTTCCGCTCACTCTAAGATGGCAGCCCCGTCGGCGAAATGGGGAACTTTTTTTGGGGGTTCTGTCAACGTAAATTAATTATTTATCAAATTTGTTGGTTATTTTCGGCTAAATTTAGGCTAAAACCTACTGTTCCCGAAAATTGTACCTTACAGAAAATGAAAGAACAATTCGATCTGGATTGTTGGCAACGACTTTTAGTATGAAAAAACGGACCCGGATCAGAACATGAAATATACTGACCTTTACCGAGCAGGGCAAGCTAGCTCGACTTGCAAGGGCAGCTAGTCGCCTAAAGTTTAAACTCTGGGGCTGAGCGAGGTCCGCTGACCTCGGTTACTGGCGAACACAAGACATCATCCGGGTAAGTCTTGCTCTACTCAGGCTTGCGAGGTGAAAATGCTACTCGAGAAAGAGGAGTTGGATTCCTGCTGCGCACTGGGGCACATGCGGCCCTCATAAAGTGAAAACCGATAAACGAAAGAATAATCGTTGCAAGATTCAGAACTAAGGTTAGAAATTTTGCAGCAATCCAGTGCTATGCGCCAACAGATGCTGCCGACCTGCCGAATTTGGGTGACTTCAATGCAAAGATTGGTTCAAACAACGCGTCGAAAAGCAATGGACTGGCATCAAGAACGCCTTCATCACGACCAGTGACGAAGCTGTCGGTAGACTGTGCAACGGGCGATGGGAGTGAATTTCGTATGAAACTCAGAGGAAGATCGATGCTCGGAGAGTGGCGAAAGCCGACATTGAGCGAGTGCGAACCAGATCGGCTAAGACAGCTGCCCGTTGACGATACACCAAACTGGAGAGGGCTGTTAAACGAACTTATATGCGGGACAAGACACCCTGAACTAGCTCCGTAACTGGAAAAGAAGAAACCGTCATCGCCAATAATGATATTCGTTTGTTGTATGATATTTCTCGCCGCCTTAATGGATCATTGTAGGTAGCTTTTGCCCATGCTTACCGATAGATGGACACTAAAGCCCCACGTGGCATATTTGGAGTAAACTTTAAGGCTGATACAGATTACACGTCATAATTTCTTGCCGTTCCGTTGTTGTTGACGGTTGATAACGGTTAATCTGAACCGGTCTTTTTAGGTGGACCAATCAGATTGCAAGGCAGTTTGACAGACGTTTGTCGAGTGTGTTTGACAGAACATGTCTATGCTGGAGCCATCTGTGAAATTTTTTAGCTTTTCCAATGATCCATTGTCCCAGGATGAATACAAAAATGCCGCTAAAAGACAGAACTGGTCAGCTACTGAGTGATAGTTCAGGATACCTTAACGGGAAATTAGCAGTCATTAACTTTTCGTCGGAGAGCTTAACTTTGGAAGCAGTTTTTGGGCCCAAAAGCGGGATTCTTTTTATAGAAATGTATTCACTGCATTCTTCTTGCTAATCTGAACACAGCAAATATATTTTCATGAACAGCATTTTTGTTTCAAACAAACTGCCTTTAAAATTTGCAGAATCGATGACGACTAATTTCACCTTAAGCGGGTGGAGAAAACATTTCGAATAATCCTTTCGAGTTTCGTATGTCAGAGACCAAGAACACCAGCAGTGTACGACGCCAATATTTCGTCGTATTAGTCGTACCAACTTGAATAGCCTTCACTAGATGAAATTGAAGCAGCCATCAAAAGTATGAAATCCAATAAACTGCCAGTAATAGACTGTATTTCAGCCGAGATGCTCAAAACTGACCCATCTTTGCGGACTGGATGCAGGGCATATTAGTCAGTCTCTAAAAAGGAGATCTAACTCTCAAAGTACTCTGTTAGGTAATCTAGAACCTGATCCAGGAGAAGATCGACTACTACTCTCCGATGGCAGGATGCTGGATTCTGTGCTGGCCGATCAAGTGTAGATCATATCACAACGCTCTGCATTATATTGGAGCAGATCAATGAGTTCCAGGACTCTGTTCTGTTGGTGATCGTTGACTTCGAAAAGGTGTTCGACCGGCTCAACCACGAAAATATCTGAGGCGCACTTAGGCGTAGAGGAGTTCCAGATAAGCTAGTCCACCTCATTGGTGCTCAGTACGAGGCCCTCTCGTGCAAGGTGTTGCACAACAGCGTCTTTTCGGACCCTAGACAGGACTGCATTTTATCACCGCTACTGTTTCTCATCGTTATGGATGAGATATTGATTGGAGCGATTGACCGTAGACCAAATCGACGACAGCTAGATTACCTCGACCTAGCCGACGACATTGTTTTGCTCGCACAACGCCGAAACATTTTACGTGCAGCACATCAAATTCGTTTATCATAAAAAAACAATTCGTGATCGGTGGGGATAGGAAGATTTTATCATTGCTTTTCAGAGATGGAGACGAATGAAATCTCAGGTATATAAAGATGTCGCCCCAGACCATGTATCAACTAGCGGTATCAGAGTAGTGCAGAAGTTCCATGCTAAACCATAAGAAGAAATATGCTTGCCAACAAGTAATGTGTGAAAATCGAGGTGAAAATGAACATTTCAGCAGATGTCATCTTAAGCGTCACGGCTTTTTGCTCTTTATTGCTAATAAAACATTCTTATGTATTTGGCATTCGTTTTGGTACATTGTTGATACATGTGCTGCCAATATCTTTACGACTATCGTTTAGTTGCTTTAGAGTGTTATATTACTTGCTATAAATGCAATGATTTATTATTTTTGTAAGATCATGCCTACAAAATCCTTAGCTAAAAAAAATAATGCATTAAACCGCCTTTATTTTGCACTACATGAAACGAAGCTAAATTATTAAATACTGAATATTCAGCGATACCAATTTCACTTAATAAGTTTATCGAACCATCTCATAAACGCGTTATCGTGGTAGACAATTAGCTCACCACAGCCAGCGTCTAGCATTAGTGTAATGTTCATACACAGACTAACAGACGTAACACTTCAAACAAATTTTCTAACAAAACATCGTTTCAATGACACCCCTAAAACTTGGAAAAAACACTAGCATCACCTGGTGCAGTCTTCGCGCCACGCAGAGTAGGTTGCTATAAATTTGGCGATGCTATAAATTTACTTGTATATTATCTGACAACAGCGCCAGCGCAGGCGAGCGGCGTTCTCGTGCAGCGACTATTGTTTGAGTCTTGGCTTAAACGAAAATTTGAAATGATCGTTTTTATTGACGATGGAATGAGGCTCCAGTGTTACGTCTGTTAGTCTGTGGTTCATAGTTTATATATATATAGACGTCTGCCAAGTTCGGAAGCGAACGAAAGCAGGTCTGATGTGATTCGCCCAACAAACATATAACCTGTAAAAATCCAGTGATGCCAGTGCCAGTAATTATGTATAGGGGTTATGAGGTCTGTTTAGCAACATCATGTTGTATCCAGCTTTTTACGAACCATAATGGCGAAGCGCATAATCTGTGTTCGTAATAACAGCATTTTTGATTTTTGAAAGGAACGTGCGATGCACACTCAAAATAATTTTTACGTGGAAATCAGATAGATGTTATTGTATTTCCCAATAATGTTCAACTAAAAGTCACGTAACTCCCTGTAGAGAAATTTACGTGATTTTTCACGTAGAAAGAACGTGTGGATTATTTTGCGTGTATGTATTTAGGAAATGTCAAAAATGCTGTTCAACTCACCCCATTGACATCTCTATATCGAGCTGCAGTGAACGTCAGCGACAGCATGTCCGGGGCTCAAAATTTGACAGCGGGCCCAAATCAGACTGCTGGCAGTTGAGTGAAACGCAGTGCTGACATGGTATCTCATTTTCGCACACACGAGATGTTGGCAGCGAAAACATGGTTGCCTGCCTACGGGGTGGTTCAACTATTACGAAAGCCGTCCGCCATTATGGCTCGTAAAAAGCTGGATAGATTGCCACTGATTGTTCGAGGGGCACGACATCGAGAATTTTTTTTTACACACAACGAGAATTTTAAGACACTTCTGATCATTGTTTATTTAGTCTGTTCTCTCCCAGTAAACCATTTGGTTTGTATATCTCGATTGCAACTGAGGTATACGAAATCATATCTGAACGAAAAAGTTATATATTTCACGCCATATAAGAACATATATGTACCAAAGTGGAGGCGATATACGTGTGAAAATTTTGACAACTATTTGTAATTCTATTTTGCGCAGTTTTTATAACACGCAACTAAATACTCCTGAATATATGATTAAGATATAATCAAATATTGCAATTGTCTATCCTGCTTTATAATTCACAGTCATGAATTGTATATGAAGACACGCACGACTGCAAAACAACTTATTGTTCACTTCGATTTGACATACTCTAATCATTATACAATTCCAATGTGAAATTGACATGAAAACGATTTAATGTGAACTTTCTATTACGATTTTGTGTTATCTGGGCTGTGGTAATATGCAGCTGAAAGGTTACTTTTCTCTTTTACATACATAAAAGTCATAAAATCCAACCACTTACCGGACAATTCTTGTTTCTCATTCACAGACATTCAAGAATTTTACGAGCTGACTCTGTTGGACGATTCAAAATCTATACAGCAGAAAACGGCAGAAACGTTGCTCATAGCGAGCAAGTGGGAACAGGACAATGCCATCAAAGCGAACGAGGTAACGTACCGTATTCTGATACTTTCAGTCCCGATTTCCGTTTCCCTGTGCAAGAACAAAGAATGAAACGCCTTTGCAGTTTTCCTTTTAAGTATTCCTTTCTATCCTTATTTCATCTGTTACGAGTTAATTTACACCATTGTCGTGCATACACCAATTTGGTACATCCTCAAAAAAACATCACAGGCATCACCCCCGACTATCATCTTATCAATGTTTGCGTGTGTGTTATTGTTTCCCCTTGTATGTATTGTTGTATTCTAGAATGGCACCATCACCAACCATATCCCTGTCCTGATGCAAACTATCTTGAATGGCCACCAAAAGCAGCAGCAGCAGCAACAACAGCAACAACAACAACAACAACAGCAACAGCAGAACCACAACAATCAAAGCAACCAATTGCAACAAGAGCAGCTTGACAATCAGGTAGGGAAAAAATGCTGTATGCTATTGTTTTTCGCCGACAATTGCCCGCCCATAGGCTCATGTACTACATTGGCTCGATAGGAGTGTTGTGCTTCTTGCTGATGTCCCATTTTTCAGCCGCTGCCGCCGCTTGGAAAGCGCACTTCGGTTCTGCTGCCATTCAACGTGAATTGCTCGCATAATGCATACTATATTGCACTTTATCATTCTAACAGTGTTTGCTTTGCATTCATCATAAGATTTGTTTTTGGTTTGCGCGTTTTGTCTTGCTTTTTTTCTATAAGAACAAGAACGTGTTGTTTATATATTTACAAAAAAACGTAATTCTAAAACCTCGTCATCTGCAAACGATGTCTGATTGCAATCGGTTTTCATGGATCACTTGAGATGGCTAGTGTTGGAGTGAATACAACTTACTGCTGGCGCTAGTGTACAGTTGCTGTCACTCCAAAATTGGCTATTTTTAATGATCCATTTTTGAGACTACTTCGGCCCCCGACACGTGGCACGTCGCCATTTTTCCGTTACTGAATCTGAAACGTCAAAAATGCTGGGCAGGAAATCACTTCATAGAAAATCAATGCGACGACCATTGTTGTTTGGGGTACAATACTGAGGGGTCCATCTTAATAGGGGTGCTGTCAAACTCTGTAGATCAAGATAGCGATGTCGAGGAGGTGCCCAACAAACATTTTTGTTGAATAGTAGCTTTTTCAACCATCGTACAGCCAATTACCGGGTAACAAGCGGTTGATAAGCTGTTATTCAACAAAAATGTTAGTTGGTTGGTCTACTCGTTTCCAAACCTTCGACGATCGAATTGACGGCTTCACGATCGGTAACAATCGAACCTTCAAATTCGGGTTACTGCAATGTCTTGACGAATTCGCTATGTAAGCACAAATCGATCTCTTGTATACTACTATTAATGCTACTTAAATTACTACTTTGGTAAAATATACTACCACTATACTGATGCTGATGACCCTGTGACGGCTGATGACAATGCTTATTTGCAGCTGATCCTGCATGTCCGAAATTTGGATGCCAATTTTCAACAACCATGCTGTCAAAAAACTAATTCACAGCAATGCGCAGTAAATGGCTGGCTGACATACCAATAAACGGTTGATTTACTGCTTATTGTAATGCTTATTAGTTACCTGGTAATAATCTTTCGCAAAAATAACGCCAACGTCATCTGGTACACTGACGTTACGCAAATTTAGTTAAACCGTAAATTTACTCGTCTATTAAGCCTTTTGTCGAACTATAGTGCCGTGTATTCGCACTGCGACTGTTACCTGAATGAAAATAGTTGTTTTTGTTGGCCAGACTTGGCCCATTTGGTAAATACCGGTTGGTTTTGGTTTTTTCCTTCCAAAGGGCAAAGTGTTCGTAATAAAATTATCTATGATCATGAATATATGTACTTCTTTATCACTTTACTGTCCTAAACTGCTTCGGATTACATTTCATCGCAACTCTTTTGTCCCCTGTGCCTTCGCAAATGCACACATGGCGGTGCTCGCGCGAAAATATCCAAAACATAAACAAAATATCCATCTTGTCCGACCCGATGATTAGCAGTGGTGTCTCGAGCTGCTCCTTTCATCCAAGTTGATCTTGGCAGGCAGTCAGACGCTGCGGTTGATTTCCCGCACTAATGGTCGCTCCGCGTTCCGATGTTTGATGCATGAGTTTGGGTTTTGTTCTCATCGCTCTATGGTAATTTCTTATTTTCACCGACCGGCGCAAACCAGCGAGACGATCATCGAGCGGGGTGTTAAATTTAGAAGCTCTCGAGAATGTGCTGCTCGAGCATTACAGGTTGTCAGTATTCCGATGGATAAACGAGAGTTCTGTTCCCGAATGCTTTAAATGACTGAGCTGTCTCTGTCAAGTGTCAAGTAGAGGCTTGGTTCTTAGTATAGCGATGTTACTCCTGCGAGTTGTGTGATTTGATTAATCAGTGGACTTTGTCAGCAAAATAATACAACACAAATTCTTCTTTACGTTCTCAGCTTATCTCATTGTCAATAATGACATTTGCGGCGTCCGGTTTGTTCTGCCGTTCAATTTATTAAGTTCGCATGGAAGCGGAGACCAATCGAAACGAGTGTTACGTTAGGATTGCATCTGCATCAATCTACTTGTCTGTGAATGAATGATACATCCGCGTTCAGATTGGCACAATCTGCGAAGTGAAGAGCCATGGCTTGCCCGCTGATTGTAGGTTGTGTATGATACGATACAAAACTGCGGAAAGCCAAGCAAGTAGGGATTTTCTGTGATGTTTGTTTCAATGCTAACAATAACATCTCAAAATAAAACGGACGAACTCATATTGAATTATATGGGTAGGCAGTATGATATCCCTCCTTGTGATTGTTGTTTACAACCAAGTATCGTTTGTATATATGTATGAAAAACTGTAACTATTTTTATTGGGGTAGGCGAGCGGATGGTTGATTTCTTAGTAGCGATGTTCAATAAAAGCTTATGTGTGTGACACATTTCATTGCAATTTTCGTATTGCACATTTTGCCTCTCAATTCAAATAGTGTTATTACACCAAAATATGCTCACATCAATTTTGAGTACGCTTCAAATGTTTAGAACTTAACATCAATAGTGTAAATTAACTTTATTGTTGCTCAAACATCAATGTTGGTTTTTCTATCCGATTATATTATCAATTTCCCACCCTTTCGTATGCGATGAATTATAACCGTCGCGGGCGAAACCGTCGCCAGAATCGTCGCGGCGGCAAATATCGTTTATTTTGTCAAGTAAATCAATAGCTTACGTGCTAGACAAGCATAATATATACTTATACCTTACATACAGCCAAGCAGATTCTCCATGCGACGATTTCAAGCTATCATAAAAGTGAGCAGCGCGTTTTGTTACCAAAGAAACGGGCAGTAATATTATAATATTTAAATTATAAAAAGTGATGCAAAAACTGTTATAAACGAATTGCGCTAAAATTGTAGGTAATATCTGGCACAAGTAGCGAGTGTTCACTGTAATTCGATTTCCCTCTCTTGAATTTTAAAGGCTTTGAAAAAAATAACATGAGCCCCCGCTGGTATGACCTTCTTTAACCTGACTGAATGTTTTTATCTGAACCCCGGTAACATGACGTCAAAAAGTAAAGTAAAACCTCAGGCTTAAACGTATTGCTAAGACTTGACCCTTGTTTATCGACAGACTTCGCAGACGGCTGTTAGAGTACATCAGGACAATGCTAGTCCTGGATTGCAGAAGACGAAAATATACTTGACAATTACGGCTAAAACGGTCTATTTTGGGCGCTGGAGAGTGGTAGATTGTATGTGAGGTATAGTGCCAGAGCCGCTAGATAAGAGAAAACGTATTACTTTTTTTTTGCTTTTCTTCAATTTGCTCGGCCAAGGGAACTGTCAATTTTGTATGACGTTTGGTCATTTTTCTATGTAAACATATCCCCAGAACCTCCCCAGATCTACCGCAAGGTATGACGTCTTCGACAGGCTGTGTTATCGCACTGTTCCTTATACCTGTCGTTACGTGTACCGTTCCAGAAATGGCGACCAACACGATTTGTCTAAAGTCAATCCTTTCGTAGCTTTGCGAGGTTTTTTGACACCCGGTTGCTTCGCTAACTATCAGTACACACGACGAGACGTGTAGCGATGCAGGGATGGTGATCGTCCTGATTTCCATCCCCTCACGGCCGCCCTCGCATGACTTCTCATCAAGCTCAGTGCTACTTTGTAGTGCACGGCGCTCCGCTATCGCTTCCTGTACGTCTGGTTAGTGTTGCTTAATCGCTGTTCGTTCCTCCGCATTCATTGCAGCTGCACCATAATCTATGGTAAAACGCTGCTGACAGCATTCTAAATGCTCTCCTCCTGACACGTTCCGCCGCGCGTTGGGGGCACCGCGGTAAATGTTGGGTATTCGAAAACCACATGCTCCGATGTTTCTTCTGCTTCTTTGCATTCTGGACAGACAAGTGTCGCTGCATGTCTGAACCGATTCAGGTATTGCTTGAAGCAACCCTGCCCTGACACTATTACCTAACTGTGTTTCCTGTTTAGCTAGGTCGACAGCACCGGTCTGAGCCTGTGCGTCCATCTGCCGCTTAACCCCACATTCCATTCCTCTTGCCTCCACTCGAGTTAGCTCCCTAACTCTTCTAGTTTCCCTTCTCGTGTAGCACTCCCTATACTCCTCGAGAATGATGCTAATAGAAATCACCCCGGCAATGACGCATGACCATCCTGTATGCACTCGCTACTCTCATGGTCATAAGTCGGAATGTGCTGTTCAGCTTCGCTACGTTTCGTTTGTTTTTCAGCGCTGGAATCCATGCCGGACCTCCGTTTCTGAGGATCGATAAGGAAGTATTAGCCAAAAGACGACGCATACTTATATACTTTATTTACCAACAGACATATTGTCTGTTTGAAGAATGTTTGAAAAGTTTTGACGAATAGTCCTACGATTCAGGTGAAAGTCGAACCCAGCTGACACTTAGCTAAAAATTCGTTGTAGCCCGACGATGGCCCCGTTTGCTGCATAATTTGTCCTTCGAAATGGGAGGAATATTCTGCTACAAAGAGGTCGTGGTTGAGCTCGCAGACTAATATGGTTGAGAAGCCATGGACAATCGGCCCCCGCCATCAGGATATCAGCTACAAGGATTGCTCGGCATCGATTTCTCCTGGTTGCTAGGATGTCCAGTCCAACTAGCATCCGGGGCGCTTCGTATCTTGGTAACTGGAGCGCGTTATTCCACGGCAGGTGACGGAGGGCGAATCGAATGAATTTGTGTTGTATTTTTTCTAAGCGATCGACGCCGTTGAGATAATGGGAATTCCAGACCGCCGAGCAACATTCCTGCGTCGAACGGACAAGCGCGTAGTACAAGCTCTTCAAGCAATGTATATGCTTTTCGCAGTTCTCATGATTAGGCCAAGACTGCGGGATGCTTTAGCAACGATATAGCTGATGTGCTGCTTGTAGGTCAGCTTTGAGTCAAGGAAGACTCCCAGGTCTTTGACGCAGGATTCTCTTTTAATTAGTACACCTTTTAGATGATAGTTGAAAAAGATTGGCCGTTTTTTCCTGGAGAACGTCACCACTGAACATTTGCTAATGTTGAACCCCATTCTATTTTCGTAGCACCCTCTAAAAAAGCTCTCCAGTTGCTGCTGCAAAAACATGGCGTCTTCAACTTTTTTGACCTCGAGATAGATCTCAAGATCATCAGCAAAGGAAAGCCTGAGTCCTCGTAGCGAAAAGTTTACGTCGTTGAAATATAGTACGAAGATGAGCGGGCCTAGATGACTGCCTTATGGAATACCGGACGTAGCAACAAACTCGCTAGATAGTGATTCTCAGATTTTAATAGCCAAATGCTTACTACTGCTAGGTCCGTAGCTGTTTGGCATCATTCACAGGCATAGCCCACGTGGCTGTTTAAGTTAAGCCGACGCTAGGTGCTTCACCGTTCGCTTCGAGAGTATGAAATCCTACTGTGATTTCTGCTCGCTGCACCGCTTTGCAGTTACTGACCAGCAGCAGTTCCGTTTTGTGATGTGCACCCCATTTTCTATCATTCCAATCGTTTCGATGACCAGCATTACAACCTCCTCCAGCGTCTCTTCTGCTACCGACAGTACTATGTCGTCTGCAAAACCGATGATCATCACCCATTTGGGTAGCTTCAGCGTTAGCACACCATCATACATTCCGTTCCAGAGGTTCGGTGCAAAGATGGAACCTTGAGGAACTCCCGCCATTACGGCATTACGTGAACATTACGTTCACCGATCTCCGCCCCTTGGCAGTCTCGTCGACTAGCACGCTGTTTTGGAAGTAAGATCTTGCACAGGATCTTGCACAGGTAGCCAGGGACCCTCTTTCTGCGCAGTGATGCGGCGATGGCCTCTTAGCTGGCGCTATTAAAAATATTTTTAACATCGATCGTTATCAATATCGATCGCTTCTTCGTTTCTGCTTTGCCAATTTTTTGGCCTTCTTCACTACAGTACGAATGGCATCAATCGTTGAGCTGCCTTTCTGAAAACTAAATTATATCTTAGACAGACCGCGTGTGCTCTCCGTAATTTTCGTCAGCCTATTGATGATAATCCTTTCTAAAAAATGTATCCAGCAGACAGATTGGTCTGTACGATGCTGGATCTTCAGGGGGCTCTCCCGGCTTCGGTAGTAAAACTAACCTCTGCGTGTTCCACATGTCCGGAAAGTGACCTTCCTCCAGACATTTCTGTAGCATCGTCCTGAATACGTCCGGAAATGCTTGAGCTACATTGAGAATCCCGTGGGGGTCTGGCGCTTTCTTTCCCTATACTCCTTTTGCCACTGCTGAAAGGCCCTCATTGGAGACCTGCACACCCTCTCGGTATCTTCGTCGTTCAAGTATGGTGAGGTGGACAGAGTGTTGGGTTGTGCCTCGGAACAAGTCTCTCTACAATGACCTTCAACTTTTCTGGGGATAACTCCATTGTTATCTTTGGTCCTTTGACTTCCGCCATAATAATACGGTACATTGTACCCCAAGAGTTATAATCAGTGTTACGTTACAGCTCTTCATAGCAGTACACTTTGCTTGCTTTTATTTTTCGGAGAATTTCTGCGTACGTAGTTTTGTTCGTAGCTTCGACAATCAGGGCATCGTCCCTATATTTCTCCCGACGACGCTTGGGTTTCTCCTTCGCTTTGTCGTTCTTATTTGTTCCCTCCTTTTGCTACTCTGTTTTCTTATTCTGGTTTCCGACAGTACGCCAGCCGTTGCTTGCGCCAACCTCCTCGGGAGCTGCGACGACCCTCTGGTCATCCTGGTATTTTTTGAACTCCTCATTCTCTGCAAGTTTTTCCCTTTTCCGTTTCTCTAACCTAGGATTTGGGGCTCCCTTTGGCGTCTCGTTTTCCATCGCTAGTTTTTCGGAGGCCTTAATCAGGGCCTTCTTACCATTGTCGGCTCCACTCCTCAGCTCACTCTGCTCACGCTCTGCCGCAATAACCGCGGATTTGATGCCGGTTACAAGTTGCCTAATTTTTACATTACTCCTGTGCTTAATGAACTGTTAATTAGAAAAAAGAACTCATAAAGTTCATTCGCCTTCCGTTTAACATCGAGCATTGCGGATCCCTCAAGCTGCAGACCAACTTAAGAACCACCGCTAGTCTTCGGAGTAACCAGTTGGCTTGTCCCAGAACCGTCCACTCCTTGAGCTCCTTGCCTCCCTTGTTGAGATTCTACCCTATTGGAGCTCGACTTCTCCAAGTTCCCATGTTGTTTGTCCGGGATGTTCTCCACATTGCATCTCTCTCTCTCTCTCTCTCTCTCTCTCTCTCTCTCTCTCTCTCTCTCTCTCTCTCTCTCTCTCTCTCTTCTCTCTCTCGGTCTCAGACTATTCATATAGTGTACTGGAGGATATTTTCAGCCTCATTCTAGTGGAAGAACAGGTAGTTTAAATCAAGGTTGCAGCCAGCGCCCAGTTACGCTCAATGGTACAGTCCACAGTGCCTCATAAAAGCAAAATCTGTAAATATCCTGTATGTTAATTTTTGTTGAGCTGAGTGCAATCTATGTATCATTTTTCTGAATAGAGTACTGCATTACTTTTTTAATTTCTGCTGCTAAAGGTCTGTAAACTTGATTTATGATAAGTCAGCATTCGTTTGCCAATGAAAAAATTACAGCCTTACTACAGCGTAAATACAAAAAATAATACTGTACTTTATTCAAAAAAATAGTAGATTACACACAACTGTACAAATGTTACAAACATGACTTTTACAGATTCTGCTTCTATGAGGCAGTACAATCCAATCCAGCATAACTGAGCGTTGCAACCTTTGTTTTAATATTCTTTCAATAAAAAAACAGCCGATTACTTACATATTTAAGAAAATAATTATCACATATTTAAGGTGTATATCGGCTAAGGATTTATATAACGAAAAGAAAAGGAAAATCGACTGAATTTAGAAGTAGGCTGAAAATACCCTCTTGTACCCCAGTAGGTGATTAGTCGGAATAACTATCCAGCTTTTTACGAGCCATAATGGCGGACGTGTTCGTAATATTTGAACGGAATTTTTGCATTTCCCTACTACATCGCACGTTTTCTTTCCGTACATTCCTTTAGTTTTACCGCGAACGCGCGGAAACAAGCCGTGCAATGTATTAGTGCAATGTCAAAGATGCCGTTCAAATATTACGAACACGTCCGCCATTATGGCTCGTAAAAAAGCTGGATAGCTAGGGCACAGACAAACAGACATAACACTTGGAAGAAAAATCAACAAAAATTATCGTACCACACATTTTGCCTGAACACTAGTGCCATCTATGAACGACATTCCTAAATATCAAAGAACAACAGGAGTATCCCTCGAACTAGCAAGTATTTTTTATGGGGGACATCCCCTACTTTCGTTAAAAAGCGCCACTTTGACCAAAACGGAGACATTCCCAACTAAGCCCAAATTTGAAATGCCGGTTTAATCGATGCGAAGAATGGAAAACGAGTGTTATGTCTGTTTGTCTGTGGCTGGGGTTAGAATTAAGATTGTTATAGCGGGGCAACTAAAATTCCTTTTTCGAGTGTTCAGTATTTCATATTCTACTATAAAACAGATGAAACTGGGCTATTTATTATATGCTGATAGCACATAGCACAGGAAAGTCCTGGTGCTACATTTCGTTACGGAATTTTAAAAACCTTTTGATTTTTTGTTCGAATACTAAGTCTATTTTCGGGGCTTGTGTTAAGATCCTAATATTGGACTTCAGAAGCCCCTCTTAGCCGAAATTCGAACATACCTCGTCTGATTTGTTCGACCAGTGTCGTATACCTTAAAATTCTGGTAGATGAGCGTTTATTGCAATTAGCGTTGATTAATTAATATTACCGTCGCTTTAATATCAATATTTGCTGGGATAAAATTTGGCGGCTGAAGAATAGCGTAGTTGTGTTTGTTTGCATCTTACCACACAAAGATTCTTGAAAATAATACGTCGAAAAATGATGAAGCAAATCATTACGGCAGGTTTGTTTTCAAACTTTTACAACTCGAAGACGTTGACATCGTTTTAATTCATTTTTGGAATCAAAATAAAGCCATTCCTCGCCAGCGAACAGCACACGTTGCGGAAAAGCGTTTTCCTTGTCACCGCCAAACACAGCCAAACATTTGAGAGAATGTGTGGAAGATTTGTTTAAAATATAGGGCGAAAAAATTCCGCTCGGCACATCCCTCGTGCGCTGGTGTCCCACTGTGCACTAAATATATACACAAAGCCATGATATGGTTGGTGTTTTCTCATCTTTCTTTCGACGATTTATTTTTATTTTATTAATCTCATAAACTTCATCTCACTTTGTTGCTTTTCTTGTCGTGCCGCGCAGTTCTCGTTGTCTCGAACGCGCGCGCAAGAGTTATGCACCCACTGCCACTACAGCCCGCCGCCGCCACCCACTAGAGGGAGGTTTCAGTTTCGTTTCGTTTTCCGGACCGCACGGTGTAACTTTTTTCGCCACCCGTTGATCAAAGTGTAGTCTTCACACGCAGGTTTTGTATATGCGCGAAAAGCGTCTCCGCAGCGCCGCAACGCCACCCAACGGCGGCAGCGCGCATGAAGCCGACTGCCGTTTTCTTTGGCCCTGCGCTCTCGCCAGTTGCAATCCGCGGGTATCAGCCATCGGAACGCGATCGTGCGAGATCCTTGTAAGGGAAATATCCCTAGCAGAAGTGCGTTTATTTGCGAATTGCGATTCGCGTTGAAAAGTGTGCATGATCAATAATAACGAGCGATTTGCTGCCAAATCACTGAAACAAGTGTCACCACGCCACCAGGTGTTTGTGTCGTCGTTTCGTGTGAGAAGATTCACTTATAGGAAGAAGAAGCACATCCAGTGCTGATGGTTCTCGTCGTGGAAGTGACACATGAAAACGTCATTTGTGATAAATATATACATTGAAGACCGCGATCGTCGGCGTCGTTTTTGACCAGCAAGCGCGTATGAATGAATGAAATCGGTTGAGACGATCGTCGTCTAGCTATAACCACCTTAGGAATTGTTACTTATTACGGTACAAAGGGGGGTCGTTGTCGATCGCTGCAATGATCGATTGGGTCTCGATAGTGCGCCATTCGCGTTCTCGAATCTCCAACTATGTTTCGCCGAAGCGTCGCGCCGAACAGCCCCGCGAGCGGTACATGGACTTCAGCAATCCACCTCACGTGCCGCATCATCGATCGAAAGTGAGCTTCCATTCATCCTCTTTTTTGGCAGGAGATTTTGCCTCACACATTTTTCCATTGCATGAACAGCCAATCTTCACTCGCCTTCTCATTAATGACCGCCTCGCACCGGCTTGACAAAATATTTAGAATTCTGAATTTCTCTTCTGCTTCATACTTGCAGGCCAATCGTATCAAGCAACAGCAGGAGCAACAACAACAACAACAGCAACAACAAGCGCAGCAACAGATTTATAAAGAAGAGGAAAAAATAGCGACGGTCCCTGCAATCCTAGCCGAAACCCCGTCGCCGTCACGCTTCTCGGGAACCAGAGTGAGTGCCCAACCTAGTAGAGTTGCTTGAGAGCGCTTTTCCCGCGCGTGTATGTTGGTTTTAACCTTAGGAAAGATAGTTTCCTTCTGCTTGCCGAGACAAACTCTAGTGAAGCTTGAAATGTTTAATGATTGACCAATTGATTTTCTTTTATCCTTTATAGTTTCGAACTGTTGTAGTGCCTCTAGAAGCCTAGCGATTGTCATATGTATTAGCATGTGTGTCTGTATTCGTTGTCTTTATAAACAGTACAATTATATTTTAAGTTGAGTTCATATTCTGTACTAATATACTGTTTTCAGTTTAGATGTTATATTTTGCAACCGCAAATAATTTTTCTAATATAAAAGAAAACAAAAACAGAAATATAAAGCTTTTCTGCGTGTGTTGATTATTTTTAATATGTTTGAATCCTATTTTAAAATCCACTAACTCTTGACGTTAACTGTCGATGTATAAAGCAAGTAAGGATTTGCAGGTAAGTGTCGTTGGTAGAATTGAAATTTATATACGTACGGAGATGAGGAAAAGTATATCAGAGCATACTTTGAGGTACTGAGGTACTATTGAATTACAGATGAACTACGTACAGGTAATAATGAGGAAACAAGGTCGGAAATCTTGTTTTTTGGCGTTATCTAATGACGTGAAAGATAACGCTTGCTGCAACTGATCATTTATTGTTAGTATTGATATATTATTGAAATTATAATCAGAGGGCATTGAGTTGAATCAGCTGAATTGATGAGTTTGAAGCTTAAAAATAACGTCGAGGCAAGAAAGAAAAGACTTTGTTATCCTGGTTGGAAGATGAATTTTTTTAATGATTCAAGATGGTGGATGCATAAACAGAGCTGTCTGAATTTGGCTGGAGAATTAGACCTGCCAAAAAACATAATTCTCCCTCTTTTGAAACTTCCGGGAAGTTGTATACATGTTTCACAAAGTAAATGACAAGGTTGCAAGCATAGAGTAACTTACGAGCGAATTTATCTGCAAAGACAAATTTAAACGTATCCGGTGAATCCCCCTTACGTTTTACATACCTATTGTTTCATGTCCTGCGGTTCGGCAGAACAAAAGGATAAAATCAGATATGTCCTTTGCCGACGTTACCAACCATGGCTTTCGCCTGTCGCCAGAAGACAGGTTCTCATCAACAGCCTAAATGTCGCTGGCTAAGTTGCATCGCCATGAACCTCTGAGTCTGCCTATTCTTCGCTGTCCTTACGGATTCCAGTCGAGTGCTTCTCTGCAGATCTCGTTCGCTCCTCTCCTTAAGGTGTGCCTGTTGGAGCTACCCTACCATTCGATCATAATTTTGCGACTGGGCTCACTGACGACAGTTCAGCTATCATCTCATCGCGACCACGTGTTTTCAATTGTAACGTCTATTATGCCGCATTTTGCACCTTACTGGACACCGCAGTCTAAAAGTGCGACTGGCATAAAAAGCGTGACGGCACTGACAACGCCAATGTTGCTGTTTTGTTTTGTCATATACATTGGCATTAGTGAAAATAATCTGGATTGATCCAGGCGGATCCCGGTAGAGCTGCAAAGCACAATACTTTAATACTCGTTTAATTTATGATATTGTTTCGGTTCGCGTTTCACTTCCTTCTATTCCTAAACGGCCCCTCGAATTCGCGCGACCATAAAAGTAGCGACTCCGAAATGTTATTTTCGGACTTAAAATTGTTCGGATAAAGCGTCGTACCTGCAGACGACAGGATGAGCACGGGGAATCAACAGCCAGCAAATTCTTCTCAGTCGGCGTGGCAAACGGACCGGATATTCGCCCACCTCTTCAAATAGCAGCAGATTTTCGCACAACAACTGATGAAGCAGCAACAGGATTGCATGCAGTAACCGCAAACGTTTTTCACTCAGGCATTGCAGTCCATTCGTGTACCACCTAACCTCAAAATCATTTTGGACTCGCTGGCGAACGATATTGAAGAATTTCGCTAGGAACCAGAGGGCAACGTCACGTTTGTAGCTTGGTACGCCAGGTATTACAATCTTTTCGAAAAAGATGCTGCTCGATTCGACAATGAGCCCAAAATCCGGCTGCTCTTGAGGAAATTGGGTGCTGCGGAACACGATCGCTAGGTGAGTTTTACCTGCTTGTTCGGTGGTAAAAAAAAACTCCAAACGCTTTTTAGTGCTGTCGAATTTGTTGTAAGCAAACTACAGGACTACATTTCGTTTACCTGTCGACTCAACAAGTGTTGTGTCGAGTTCGAACTAAGCAAGATGACACCAGGAAGAAGAGCTACTCAAAAGCCTGATGTTTGTTTGCGATCTGAAGTCTGAGAGAGAAGGTGAGGTCCGAACAAGATAACTGTCCAAAATAGAGGAGCAAACGGATTGCACACTCGAGCAGTTGTCAGAGGATTGTCAACGATTGTTGTGTCTGAAACACGATACGGTAATGATCGAAGTCCCAGTAGCTGCATCTGCAACAGTGCAACTCGTCAAGCGGAAACAGATCAACAAGCTCCCGCTGAAGTCCGGTATTGCATTATCTGGAACTAAACCAGCCAAGAAGGAACCTGCATCGCCTTTGCTGGTACGGTGGTGAATGCACTAAACCCGGGACTGTACATTCAAGCAGCATAGGTGTAACAGTTGCGGTGTCATCGGACATCGTGAAGTGCAATTCTACGTGGTGGAAAAATCTCTTCATCTGCTAGGAATAGACATGATCGATACCTTTGGATTGTGGTCTGTGCCCATCAATACCTACAGCAATCATGTTGCCAGTTCTACTACATCTGTAGATTTCCTCACGACGGCGTTTCCAGCCGTTTTCAGAGGCGAGATTGGGTTGTGCACGAAAACGAAAATAAAACTAGAGTTTAAGCACGATGCAGGACCGGCATTGCGCCCCAAATGTCCCCTGACGTATGTCATATATAGTGGATAATGAATTGGACAGGTTGAAGCGGGCCAAGATTATCACACCGATTGATTTTTCGAACTGGGCGGCCCCGATCGTAGTCGTCAGCAAGACCAACGACAACATCCAAATTTGTGGAGACTATTCTACCGGTCTCAATGATGCCCTGCCACTACACCGGTACCCGGTCCCGTTGCCGGAAGACAGATTGACCTGTCTGACGCTTTTCTTCAGGTGGAAATCGACGAAGATAGCCACGAAGTTCTTGCCATCAATACCCACCGAGGACTGTGCCGCTACTACTGCCTACCGCCAGAAATCAAGACCGCCCCAAGGGCATTGCTGCAGCTGATAGACACCATGCTGGCTGGTCCTCCGGGAGTTTCTGGTTATCTTGATGATGTGGTTGTTGGCTGAAAAGACATTCATATCGGACACATTCCAGCGTTACGGGACATTATCCCTAATATGCAGATCGGTTCCTGTTTCATTGAATCCCTGGCATTCTAGTGGAAAATGAAGTACTCTTTAAACAACTATTTTACAAGGTATTTGCCAAATAATTGGTAAAACAGGAGGCAATTCACAGAGTAACAATGGGTGCTAATTGTGTCTCGTAACGCTGGAATGTGTCATCGGCTTCTTCTGTCGGTGTTGGTGCCACTATCAGCCATAAATTCCCCAGTGGCACATTGAAGATCATGCAGCATGCATCACGGGCACTCACACCGGTCGAGCGGTACTACAGCCAATCCGATCGCGAAGGCTTAGCGATCATATTCGCGGTGGCAAAGTTCCATCGAATGCTGTTTGGTCGGTGATTCCATTGCCAGGTCCTATGTATACTGGCCTTCCTTTGACAGCGAAATCGTCGACTATGTCAAGTTATACCAACATCCAACAGCCTGAACCTGAATCGCATTTTCGTGAATGGGCTCACTGACGACAGTTCAGATGTCATCTCGTCGACGCTGTCGCAGTGCAGCAGAAGTGAAATAACTGAAATACCGCGACCACGCGTTTTCTATTGTATCGTCATTTTATAGCTTCAATGTACTCCTCCGACGAACAAGTCAACGACCACCAGCAGACGGGAGTCCTGGAATTCATTGCGGCTGCGGCTTCGATTTCATCCAGTGGGGGGTGCTTCTGACTTGACGCTGTTAATGTGACGTACTATTGGCTTCATGCGCCGCTGGTTTTGTTTGCCTCTAATATTTGAAAATCGAAAGAATTGTTCAAAATGTTCAGTCCATTGCATTGCTTAAGCAGTTCTGTACGGCCAGCTGACCACTGACCAGCTTTGCCTTTTAGCGGCGTCTTGGTAGTCATCCTGTCACCACTAAGGCGGCAAGAACTATCGTACAACAAACGGATATTACCATATCCGGATATCGGATTCTCATTAGTAGTAGCGGTTTCTCTTTCTTCAGCTACAAGCTCGTTTAATAACCTTCTCCAGGTCGGCGTATCTTTGACGGTCGCAATTACCACAAAACTCTGTAAACAGCTCCTCTCTCTTAAATACAAGCTTAAGAGTGTAGCGAGTGTACTGAGTTTACCCGTAAATTGGTTGAATTTAGCTAAAACTTGGTTGAAACTACTCAAAATTCCCTAAAAGTGTACAAACCCAGATTTTGAGTAGGTTTTCAACCAAAAATTGGTAGTAAGAACTTGAAAGTGCGTTATTTGCCACAGAGAATAACTGAAGTTTTTGGAGCGTCTTAGTAGAATACGAAACCTAAAAATAAAAAATAAGAAAACTTATCCAATTTAATTCTACTATGTGTATTTTATTCAATGACAGATACGTATTTCGCCTACGACTTGCAGGCTTCCTCAGTGTCTGTTTTCGAACTGTTTTCGAAGTTCGAAAACAGACACTGAGGAAGCCTGAAAGTCGTAGGCGAAATACGTATCTGTCATTGAATAAAATACACATAGTAGAATTAAATTGGATAAGTTTTCTTATTTTTTATACAGAGAATAATTCAATCACAAATATCATCGTATCATCACGAAATCGATCCGTGCTGTGGCTGTCTAACCAAAACACCAGGCAATCAAATTTGTATCGTACAGTTCATAAAATCGCCTAAATGTTGAACTCGAAAAAATATTGTTCGAACTTTTCCTAGCAACTTAGAACAGAGTCACGCACAACAATCATCGTTGAGCAAATCAGGTTTAATGATGACAGGAGATCGCGAGTGACTGAGCTCCAATGTCTTTTCTTTAGTCAGTTTCTTTACTGGCGCTAGCATAACGCTTATAGTCCATATACCCTAGCGCCAGAGGAGCCAAAGGTTGTCAGTGTGCAAATCAAAAGAATCATTTAGTTGGGAAACTATAGTGGTGGTGACGATGGCGTATTAGGTGATTTTAATTTGAAATTTTATCCAAGAATTCCCGAAAAATTTGTTCCTGAATGGATGTCTGTTCTCTGTGGTTCAACTGGGTATAAAAACTCTCCCGAGCTGTAGGAGCTTCTGTTGTGCATAGCACTGGATTGCAGTAAAGATCCTGACCCTTGTTCTAAAACTGATAGCGATTATTCTTTCATTTACCGGTTTGCACTTTTACAAAGTCGCATGTGCTCTTGGGCTAGGTAGGAATTCAACTCCTCTTTTTCATCTCGTATACAGTACCGCCCGCTAATCCGACAAATTTATAGCCGGATTAGCGAATTTTGACTCGATAATCCGACAGTCAAACTGACGTCAGCGTGAGTTTGAAATGTGGTTTTGTTTACATCCATACGTAAACAACTCCGAAAATTTTTGAAAATATTTTTCGTAAGTACGCAATAACTATGTTTTATACTCAGTAATGCTCAATTTCGTCAACAAAATACTTGGAAATTCTTAGTTAGTGTCGAAATAATTGCAGGCACATCAGTCTATTGAGAATAGCAATGAAAATATTTTGGCCATAGCAAACGTGAACGTAGTTAGAAGCAGCACTATGTACCATTTCTATTTAGTTAGAAAGAGTGCCATTCTGACGCCAAACGAAGGTAGTGTTCGATTGAAAGAAGTCAAGTTCAATAATTTTTAATTCGGAATTTTCCGGGTTAGCGAGATCCGGACTATTGAGTCGTCGGATTATTGGGTGTCGGATTAGCGGGGGGATACTGTACCATATGTCGTGACGCTTTATTTCGGCTCTCGATCGCACGTCTGTCGTACTCACATTTAACCGACTGAATGACTAATGTCAATCCACATTCGCTAACAGCACAACTTGCCCAGATGATGTCTTGTACCTGCCAGTGTCCAGCTCAATTATCGAGATCAATTTCGGTTTTCATTGTTCGCAATCTATTTAATTTTCGGGTACAATACGCTTGTTGTTAACCTAAGGTCTCTATCCCGCTGATAAGAATGCCTTCTCAGACATCTTAGAGTTCAGTGAGAAAAATACGCGGGCTGCTTTCCTGTTGCTCAGATTTCTTTGGGCGTCGTCCTCGGCGGGGGCCTTTCCCAGTTGCACAGTATCTGCACGTGAAAAATTTTAAAATTGTTCTCAAATGTATTATCAATTTGTCTATAAGTTTCTCTGATGCAAACACCGAGCATCAAGAAATATTTCTATTTTTTACATTTTTCGGGGATGCGTTTATTGTTGATAATAATATATTTTACAAAAACATATCAGAATTTATCTGTAAACATCATGAAATACCTAGTGAAATACAACCGAAATGTCTGTCTACGGGCTGTTTAGTCTGTTTCTAAAGGTAATCTCCGATTACCGTGCGCTTGCTGGTTTACTTGACACGACACCCCCCGAGAGCTTACTTTACCTTTGTATAAACTACACCGGACACGATGATGTGTGACATTTCCACTGAAAAATAGATGCGCATACAAATATTAAGAAGTTTTCGCTCGCATTAAGCTTTATGCTCGCACTCGCATACAATTACACTGGAACAACACTGTTGCGGCGATTAGCAACTCGAGCAACACTCCTATACACTCGCATGTAAGTGCAAAATACCGCTTGTCGCTGGACTGTCAGCAGCACTGTCGGCATAGGTCGTAGTTAGTGATGTCCGAATTTTGAAATCACTTTAATTAATATAGTGGATTTGTTTTCTATAATTAGTAGGTATAATCGTAAAAATCGATGTTTGTTGTGTACCTAATTTCATAGTTGTCACAGTGAATAAAGGGGGTAATTGAACTTAGTTAATTTAGTAAGTTATGTAATATGTTTTTGGCTGCTTGGATTTTTGTTTCGATTACCTATAGTTCGACTGGAAAACTTCCAAATCTCCAGTTTAGTTGCTAAATCAAACTATTATCGAACACCACTAGTTATAGTACAATAGTGTTAGTTTTGCCGTCCAGCATTGCTCTTGCTGGTAGCTGTTAGTGGTTGGTTCGGTTCATACGGTCGTATAGAAAGAACATGGCAGCAGCAACTAAGTCGCCGTCGTAGTGTTGAAAGTTTCGTTCGCCTCGGTACGGTTTCTAATCGCGGGGCGTAGCAGCATTTTGTCGGAATGTTATTCGGAAGTGTGATTTGCGGCACGTACAAAAATATCGTCACCATTGCCGGCCGGAAGTGATGTATTTCGAGTGAAATTCGTGCGCGAAAAAACGGGAAGATTGGTGAAATTCCAGCACCCAGTTTTCGACATATCCCCGATCATCAGTGCAGTGCGTACAGTGCAAGCAAAGAAGATCGCAGAAACGGCAGCTATACGTACATAGTGATATAGGATAGGGGCGCAGTGCGCTTGTGTATTTGGCTAATGACCAGTGTGCGGTTAGGTTTGTACCCCTAACTGGTATTCGATTGGAATTACAATTTAACTACTGTCGACCTGAAGGAGAGAAGCTGGACCGTTGATTACGCAAATTAGGCATGATTTCCTTAGTTGATTTACTGTGGCCGTCGTAATTCGAAACGGTCGCTTAGCATACGACCGCCTACTGGGTGGGAGCCCGATTTGACGTGTACCCCTACACATAACTGTGTTTTCGTTGGCTAATTGCGAAGCAGTGTTGCCAGTTCGAAAAGTTGTTGAACTTTTCTAATGTTTCTAATGGATTTCCAGTTAGGTGTAAGTTGTGTATAAAATTAATTTTAATGTTTCGAGTTAATTCAATGGCAAAAAGATTTTAATACTTGGCCGTTAGGCTTCGTTACCAATGTCATTACTAATGTAAAGTGTCTGAAATTGCATAATGCAAATTTCATTACTTTAACTAACAAGTCAGGGATTTAATATTACCAATTCGGGAAAATAATTCATCGAACATACAACATTTTAATAGTTGGCCGATAAATGTAGCTTATCTAGTGTATTAGTATTTATCCATTATTACTATATTCGATCCAATATCAAGAAGTACACTGAAGTCGCTTTTTATGCGGTTTTTTACGCCACTATTTTTACGCGAATTTCGGAAATAACGGCTTTTTTACGCGGTATTCGGTATTCGCGTTTTTTTACGCGATTTTCGGAATTTACGCGGATGTGCCCAAAACATTTATTTTTTCGCGTAGTGTTGAAATCCACAGTTTTTTACGCGAATTTGAGAATTTACGCGGTTTTCGGAATTTGCGCGGTTGTTTTACGCGGTTTTCGAAATTTACGCCTTTTTTTACGCGATTTTCGGAATTTTGATTTACGCGGTTTTGATTTACGCGGGACGTATCCTTCGCGTAAAAAGCGAATTGAGTGTAAAAATGAAAGTGAAATGGTTGTTGCCAAATGTAGCCAAAAATAGATATTTCCATCGTTAGACTTGGTGACATAACATAGACTTATTTGAAATCTTCTTAAAAGGTACATATACGTTATCCGTAGATTATCAAGAAGCCCACTACAAATGTTTTAAAAAGTTGCCGTCTTTCCGATGTTGGCACTCTGCAATTTAAAACTGCTACCGGCACAGAAATGTGAGAAGAGAAAAATAGCGACAAACGCAATGTTGCTGTTTTGTTTTGTACATTGGCATTTGTACAGCTTTTTCAAAATTATTTATTCTTGCTGCCGACTTATCATTGGCATATAAACATGAAATTCACAAAAATCAATAACGGTCTAAGAAAAATTAATGACATATCTTATTATTAATTACTTCAAATTAATTCAAAGCTTTTAATTTGCAACCACGTATCACCGTATATTATATAACGAAGGCCATGAAGTGTTTTCCAGATTTCAATATAGTAATAGAATCATTCGACCTGACATTAGGCTTGTAAATTAGGCCATTGCAAATCATATTTAAAATTTTGGTCATCGCCCCCCCCCCTTGGAAATTGGCCTCAAAAATCGGGGGGCAAAAAAATAATTTGTAGAATATGAGTCAAATTTCTCTTTATAAAATCAATTGTCTGTGGACTCTACAGTCTGAAAAACTCGAAAAATGAGTCTCCGAGTAGAATTAACGCTTCTAGCACGAAACAGAAATGGAAATTCGAACAATGGAATTTCCGAAATTCGTCCAAAAAAATTTTCCTTCGTTTTTGTCTTTTTCGTATATTTTTGCATAGAAAATAATAACGTATACTTATATTATAAGCAAGAATAGATTCGGTTTTCACCATTAAACCTTAAATAAAAATTCTTAAAATCCATGTTTTTTTGCTCGATTAAAAAATTTATTTTGTTTTTTTCCGCCACCTCCCCCCCCCCCTTCAGTGGCCGAACACCGGAAGGACAAAAACTTTATAAAACTACTGATCAAAAGATTGGCATCTTTCAGTAAGTTTATGAACACATTCATAAAATCCCATTTTAACGTTCACCGGGAAAAAGTTTGGAATACATTCTGGCTCTTCACCTGACTGCTGCAACACTTTGGAATAACGTTCAAGCCAATTTGGCATATTAAATTCGTCAGACGCAACTACTCCCAAAGGTGGATGCAAAAGTTGTTTATCAAGGTCACCGGAATAAATTCCGGAAACTGAAAGATTTGTTATCAGATCTTTGTGGTCTTGTTTTGCCTACTTCCAAACCCATTCGGTGGCCATCAAATGAGATGTATTTTTTTATATTATCGTGAGACATTCTATGTTTAGTGGAATCTTGAAGAGCTGTTTTGATGTAATCTCTATAGGATTCAGAATATGCTGTTTGAAAACTCTTGTTAACAGATACATCCAGCGGCTAGAGCAACGGTGTCAGTCCAGGTGGAAGAAGAACGATAAAAACATTTTTTCGTTCATAAACGCCTTCATTTCCTCTGCTACGTTAATATGTGGTCCATAGCTATCTACGATTGGAAGTGTAGGTTGTCTGAGAAGTGTAGTTTGGTGGCGTTTCAGTACAATATTCGTCATCTATTCCTTGAAAATCTACGCAGACCACACATAGCAGTAAATTTCTTGTGTATTGTGGTAGCTTTTCGCAGCAGTACACTTTGGCTGACTGCCTTTGCTAGTTATTGTGGAACCTTGCTCAGCTTGATAATACCGGGGAACTTGATCCATATTCAAAATGTTTTGAGGTTGAACTCCCTTTTCATTTATGATAGTACGGACATCATCGAAAAACATATTGATTTTCTCCAACGCATTAGCTGGTAGTACTCTACAGATTGTTTCACATCGGCTAACCGAATTTTGCCGCCGTTACAATCTGTCAACCCAGGCCATTGCTTGGTTTAAAACAGTCGATTTCCAGTTTTGTGGCCAGATTTTTGAAGCTTTTATTGGTAACAAAATGAACGAAATAGTTTTATCTAAACATGTAACCATGAGAGTAAAGCATTCATTACCAATATCAATCGATCTGTGATACGGATGCCTTCTTTATTGCATTGCTTGATCCAGTAGATGAGTCGATTTTCAAGCTCGGGGTAAAATGGCTTTTGTCCGCCTCCGGGTAGACGACGCCGTCTTTTGAATGACCGTCATCTATCGTTTGCGATTGCTTTCATCTGGTTTTTTCGTATGATCCATCCTCGCAAGGTGGATGTTGATATATCATATTTTTGAGAGACTTTTTAAGCCTTTGCCATTAATTCCTTTTTGGTATTCAGAAATTATTTGCAACAGAAATTATTTGCGCTTCTACTTCAATAGAAGAGCTGGAATCGCTGAAATATTGATAATCACTTTCGGAATTTTCAATCAACCGGTTCCACAGTGAATTGAGGATCAATCTTCATAACTTGCTCCTCATCATCGAGGTAGTCTGCTTCCATTTCAAAATTATCAGTATCAGACTGTAACTTCTCAACGGTTTGGCTACTGAGTTTGGGCACATCGATTTCCACTTCGCTGTTATGCGCTGAAGGCTCACATCCACGTTGACTCTGAAAAGGTGAATATTACAATTGGTTTAATTCATTAATTAAATGTAATAAACTACCTGTATTATCAAACAAATATAGAAAAGTACAAGACAAATTAATTCCAACTATAGTTTGCCGTGCTTTTTTCTTCACTTTATCCAAACATTCTTAGCTGTTAAACACCCGACGATAAAATCACTTGAAATTGATTTTTGATGAATAATACGCACTATGCGTCATAAACGAATCTTAAGCGGTATAGCATGTGTTTTATTTCAATAACACGTATATTCGCAGTGAATCAGGTAAAATTGTGGATATTATGAGTAGCACTTTGAGAAAAACGACAATGTAACTAACATTTGAATGAAAGATTTTAAACAGAAATAACTTTATGCTTGGAATGGACTTGGAATACTTGGAATTCCATTGTCAATATGTCGTTTGCTACAAAAAAAATGTCCAGTAATTTGTTATATGATGATTGAGACCAGTATGCAATTGTTAAATAATGAAGGGGAGTTAATAATAACTCAGAGACAATAAATAATGTTTTCGTGAAAGTTTCACCAATAAGAGTAAAAATGGTAGATAGTCAAAAAAATATTCTGAAAATTTTTCCTGATGTAGAATCACTGATAAAATAGTTTTCTGATTTGATAAACCGAGAATAAAACTAGAACTTGAGATTGGGTGGCAATTTTGATTATGATCAAAATGATCATGGTAAATGCTGAGGAAAGTACTATACCCTCTTATGATTTCGGCAATATTTTTTTCAACGTTCTATCAGCTTATGATTTATTTTGGGTCCCTTCAGAGCAGGTAGATCATTATCTAATTAAAGATAATGTACAGGAGATAAACGAGTACGGTTAGGAAATTGTCTACTGGCAACGCGCCCCGCCGTCTAATCGCACGCATACAAGCGAGCGATCTGCACATATTTCTGTCGACAGTTTTCTTCCATTATTTGTTGCGATGTTTTTCAACCAATATTTCAAAACAAGTCCTCCACCGTGTGTATATGTGGAAGCCGTAGAGAGAGGCCACAGCACAGCAGCAACGCCTTACGATGTGTGCGTGTCGATGATATGTGGCAACATAGTTTTTTTCGGTAAAGTGCCATGCCATTCATCATAAATCCAGTGTTGTAGGTGGTAGCGGTGCGGGGGAAGCCAGCTTAATGCCGACCGAGTGCCGTGGTGCTGCAGCAGTAAGTAACAGAAGTTAGTTGCTTCCTTCCGTTTTCCCGGGGTTGGTTGCCTTGTTGATTCGCTCGGTTGCTATGACGCCGCCGGTTGTTACAGCAACTCAGTACTACACAGCAATCGGATTGTAAATCGGTCGAACGTAACCGCTACTTTTTAAGCCCGTAAATAATCGCGCTCCTCGGTCTTTGTTTTTATTTATGTTTACACTACCAACCGTCAGCCAAGTCGCATCGGTCGGTCATTACGCGGTATCAATCCTGTACGGGTGCTCGGCGAATCCCGTGCTTAAATTCGGGGCGTATCGATCGGTTAGCCTACCGTCGCAAATCGATTCGATCCTCGCGGTCTAAAGTCGAACATTCAAACCAGTGTGTTGATTGTGATCTAGTTGGCGTTCGTGCCACTGTCTCCGGGTGCTCCCGGGTCCAAATTTTCATCAGTTGCGTGCGAAAGCGAAATCAACAGGTGACTTTCAATAACGAGGAAGAAAATTCGGTCGTAACCATCGTGATTCGGTGAACGGTGAAGGCTACTAACCAAATGGCTGGCAGTGCGTTACATAACGAGCAGCACGTAAAACAAAAACAACCGTGGCAGTTTTTTTTGCGCAGGAAATGAATGAATTCCTTTGCGAGTAAGAGAATGAAAACGCAAAAGAAGAAGCGGCTAATCACGGTTGGAAACTTGGAGAATATTAATTAGATCGAAATGTGTCATTGCATCGTATTAACTAGTTGATTGGCTAGCGATAGGCTTTTGAAGGTGTTCGTTCGCGCTCGTTTCTAGTATGTGTCGGCGCGACTTATAACAAGAATGTGATAATGGCCGTTTGAGCAAGGTTGTGATCTACCTTGCATACGAGTGATAAAAAGAGCATCTCTATTTTTACACTAACTTTGCAGTGGTTATATTGTCAATTTCCCACCCTTTCTTACGCGATGAATTATAACCATCGCGGGCGAAACCGTCGCCAGAATCGTCGCGGAGGCAAATATCGTTTATTTTGTCAAGTAAATCAATAGCTTACGTGCTGGACAAGCATAATATATAGTTATAACTTACATACAGCCAAGCAGATTCTTTCTGCGACGATTTCAAACTATCAAAAAAGTGAGCAGCGCGTTTTGTTACCAACGAAACGGGGAATACCGTGAACGGACATAACTTCGATCAATTTTGATTCAATTTTTTAAATGTCAACTGCTTTGGCTAAAGTCCCAAACAGTACGCTGCGGCGATTTGACAGTTTTTCCATGGGTTTTCTGTCAAATTTCCGCACCGTAGTAAAATACGTATGCATTGTCTGGATCTTAAGTGACAGGAGCTGATCGGTACACCGCTCGTTTACGGTACGCCAGTTTTCGTTACTCTTCTAGAGTGCTTCGACATCGACAACGGCATCCCAGTTGAAAATCCTGCATTTCCAATATTTTCATTTTAGTGTTGCAGATTATTCCTCGAACTCACTGCCCAACAGGATCTTCATCCTACCAATATGTAAAACAAGATAAGTGGACATTCGAAAAAAAAAAACTAAAAGCGCCACAGATTATCTAGTGATATTGATGAAACAGCAGTAGAAACTATGGCAAAGTTAATTTCTATTTGTGTTTGCTGTTGCTACCTCACGGAACAATGACAAAAATATTCGGTCTGAGTCATAGTAGGAGTCATAGGCGTAAACCCGTTGAAAGGCATTGCATGCTGTGTGGAAATTAGACTGTCATTATGTTGTTTGTTGCTTCAGTCTTTTTTGGCTGTACCACGATTGTTGTTAGTTTGATTATGCGACCGGGTGTCATGGTTTTTCTTGTGCTGTTGTACGCCCACTTCAAGACAATCAAGTTTTTGTTTTGGTTTTGTTTTGTTGCGTTAATGAAACTGGTTGATTACTGAAAATGGTTGCGAAGCTTTTTTCCTTAGGCTGTTAACCATAACTGCTCGGTGCGTGGTTTTATCAGTCGGGGCTGTCTCCTATATTTATTTCACGGTCATGTTGCCTTGGCTGATAAGATTGGAATTATTTGAATAAGTAATCTCTGGAATCTATGTTTGAAATTATTTGAAGTCGAATATTTGAAACTCTAACTTTGCGTGATATTTGGTCTATAGGTCTGTGGGATATGTGTTATAAGAAATTAATATATATAGTTTCCTTATGTCTGATGGTAGCGCTGACTGATACAAGTATGCCGTTAAATAGAAAATTTTTTATACTCCAAAGCACGTAGTTAAGGGGGATGGTACTTTTTACACCATATTTTTGGCCTTATTTCAAATATTTTTTTCTCGATTACGCGAAAGATTCGACAATTTTGTTTACATATAGAAATTTCTTCCCCCCTCTCCTACGGCTCCTTGAACATGATCATTCAAAAAAAAAAAATAAACATAACAAAATGGCGGACATTTAAACATAAAAGTCAGTTTTTTAGTCGAAAAATGGACTTTAAACATTTCTAAAAAATACATAAATTGCAATTTCGAAATAGGGATGGGTCAAAGACAAGACAATTTTATAAGCTTTGAAACAAAAAAAGAAGAAGCTAGGGAATCGCTTGAGCCGTTCTTGAGATGTTTATGGTACCGACTTTGAAAACCTGGTTCCGAGAAAAACGGCATTGTAGTTTTTATGTGCTGTGCAATCGTTCCAGACATTCGCGGTACAAATAAGTGTAACTTTGTCATTTTTTGGAATTCATCGAAACGACTATGCCCCCTTAAGGTAACGATTGTTTTAACAGCTCAGTGGGTGGCTGATTTGGGCAATGTAAGCAAGCACCCAAAGTAGTGCAGAATCGATCTAAAGCGCGAAAACGCATATATCGTTGAATATCTTCACGCCTACATTTACTTCTTCCGGGACTTTGATGATAAAAAAGCCTAAATTCTTCCAAATTTGGTTTACGTGGAACGTATTGTTCCCGACGGCGGAATCGTTGATCAAGTATCCGGATGTTTATGCTGGAAGGGATTCTTATCTACACGTGGAATGTGCGTAAGTACCTCTGCTTACGAGTCCACCCAACCCCTTTTGGCCCTTTTTACAACCTTTACGTGGAAGCTGCTCGGTGAACAATTTCGATTCTACAGGCATTCTTCTTGCATACGTAGGTAAATTCAGATGTCGGAAATTGTACTATACTCTTCAAGGCAGTACAATGCCGAATATAGAGCATAGTTTTCGCAGTTTCCTTCGGTTACTGCCACAGTTTCATTAGCTTACTGAAACTGATAACGTACCTGTGCCGAATAAATCATGGCCCTCCAGTACCGTCGGTTGGTTCCAGATTGCCGTTCTGTACATAAACCGGTTGCGGGGTCTGCACTGAAATCTACGGTCTCTTCCTGGTTCTCTGCTGATAATAATTTTTGCTATTCTTTCATCGGGAATTCTAGGTATATGTGCCCAGCCCACCGTCTGGTCCTCCCAGTTGGCTCCGAGGTATGACGCTGGCCTAATAAGCCAGTCGTCATATGGTCTAATCTCGACTGGGAGAGGTTGTTAGAGTCAATAAGATCGTAGCAACTGGACCTGCAATTGTCCTATACTCTAACAGCTGGCTGCTGAGTCTGTCGTATAAAAACAGAAGGTCGAGTGTCGATAACGGAATGTAGCAGCTTGGCTTTGCTTTGCTTTGCCCAGCCCACCGCAGCCTATCACATTGTGCTATTTCACTATAATCAGCATATTTCTATACTTGATACAGCTCGTGGTACATGCGTCTGCGTCACACTCCTTTTTCCTTTTGTCCACCAAGAATTTTACGCTCAAAAAGCTCAAGCACTCATTGATCAGCTTTCTTTAGCGTCCATGATTTATGTCCGTAAAGGGCCACCGGAACGATTAATGTTCTGTAGAGCGCCAGTTTTGTGCGAATTTTTAAACTGCAGTACTACAGCTGGCTTCGTAATCCATAAAAAGCTAAATTTACGGCTGCAGTTCATCGTTTTACCTTGCAGTTTACATCGTTGTCACATGTTACGAGTGAAGCCAAGGTATATGAATGCTTCAATTACTTAATATTGTTGTTTATCCCAGCGTCATGTGAACTCCCACAATTCCTGTTAATGTGAAGGCCAACATAAATTGCGACTACTTGATTGATTGATTAGGTGGCTTGCTGTCCTAAGACAAAGCCTGTTGAACAAAGTTTCTCCATGTAACTCGGTTGAGGGCTACCGATCTCCAATTCCTCGGACACCGAGAACTCTCCAGATCTCGCTCCATCTGGTCTAACCATCTTGCTCGCTGCGCTCCTGGTCGTCTTGTTCCTACCGGATTTGAGGCGAACACTATCTTTGCAGGGTAGTTGTCCGGCATTCTTGCAACATGTCCTGCCCATCGTATCCGTCCAGCTTTAGCCACCTTCTGGATACTGGGTTCACCATAAAGCTGTGCGAGTTCATGGTTCATCCTCCGCCTTCATACTCCGTCCTCCTGTACGCCGCCGAAGATCGTTCTTAGCACTCGTCGTTCGAAGGATCCGAGCACTCGCAGGTCCTCCTCGAGCATTGTCCATGTTTCATGCCCGTAGAGAACAACCGGTCTAATAAGCGTTTTGTACAGGGTGCACTTTGTACGGGGACTTAGTCTGCTCGACCGCAATTGCTTGTGGAGCCCATAGTAAGCACGACTTCCGCTGATAATACGCCTCCGAATCTCACGGCTGGTATCATTGTCCGCCGTTACCAGTGAGCCAAGGTAGACAAATTCGTCGACTACCTCAAACTCATCGCCGTCGATCAATATACTACTGCCCAAGCGGCGCCGTTCGGCCTCGGTTCCGCTGGCCAGCATGTACTTTGTTTTAGACGTATTTACCTTTAACCCAATGTTTACTGCTTCGCGCTTTAGTCTGGTGTCAGCCACCGTCACAGATGATCTGCCGATAATATCCGTGTCATCGGCCAAGCAGACAAATTGTATAGATTTATCGAATATCGTGCCCCGCGTGTTGATATCCGCTTGGTTCATAACACCTTGTAGCGCTATGTTGAACAGCAGGCATGAAAGACCATCACCTTGACGAAGCCCTCTGTGTGATTCGAATGAACTTGACAATCCACCCGAAATTCGAACACAGCACTGTGTACCATCCACCGTAGATTTAATTAGTTTGATGAGCTTCCTGGGGAAGCTGTTCTCGGCCATGATTTTCCATAGCTCTTTCCGGTCGATGGTTTCATATGCGGCTTTGAAGTCAACGAATAAGTGATGCGTGGGAACTCTGTATTCACGTCCCTTTTGGAGGATTTGCCGCAGTGTAAATATTTGATCCGTTGTAGACCGACATTCGACGAAATCGGCTTAATAAATTTTCACAAATTGCTTCGCAATTGGCGATAGTCGCCGGAAAATGATTTGAGCATTTGAAGGCGGCATTGGGAACGGAGATCGCTTGATAGTTCTCATAGTCCAGCTTGTCGCCCTTTTTGTAGATCGGGCAGATAACCCCATCTTTCCACTCTTCCGGTAGCTGTTCTGTATTCCAAATTTTAACAATTAGCCAGTGCATACCAACGGCCAGCTTTTCTGTTTCCATTTTAATAAGCTCCGCTCCGATGCCACCTTTGCTAGCTAATTTATTGTTTCTAGCAGCATGATGGCCTCCTTAACTTCGTCTATACTTGGGGCTGGTATCTCTTCCCCGTTTGTTGCACCGTCGAAATCGCTTCCCCGCCATCTGGGTTCTCCGTCTGAGCGCCATTCAGGTGTTCATCGAAGGTGTTAGCGCACGTACCATGCCAGCCCCCTGTTATCCACGATTGAGAGATGTTACACCACAGGTGGCTTGATCATGTTCTCAACTGATAACGCCTGTGAGTGAGTGTTAAGGTTGATATAGCCGAGGAGAAGAGATTAAAATGATATTGTAAGGCTAGCGGATCGCATTATTAAATCGACATTATTAAATTCGTGAAATTAATAGTTTTAGTTATTGGAATAGTTTCTTGTGACTAATAAAGCACAATTTCACCTGTTTACTGCTGACGCTTTATCCAGGAGATAGGTAGTTTACCACTTTGTATACTGCATAAGAAGATTAGCCAGTTTATATTTCCATTCCATAGCATTAGCGCAACGCGGATTTTTGAGAAATCGTTTTCTTGGTTTAAAAGACTACCAATATCAATTAATAATTATCAATTAAAACGGTAACCTTTTATTCTAATCATTAAAGAAGTAATATTTTCTATATCTACAATTCAATAATTAGCGGTATATAGTTGGCTAAAGTCGATATCGGAGTGAGGTTATATTCGCCGTAAAAGAAGAAACTTATTGTAAGTAAAGTTAATTATTTTGTTGATACAAATACAAATAAAACTATCTTTACTTCGAGTCACGCAAAAATCGGACTACGGAAAACTTTCTACAACTGCTTCAACATATCGGTCACCTCACGATCGTCCGCTCCGTTAACATATTGCCGTTTTTACCCGACACATTTCGGTTCGCGGCACAAAGCCTTTGCGGGATCCGCTCAGTTTCTGGTAGAACTTTCGCGTTTCCTGAGAACGATACCGCCGCTCGAACTCTGCATATTCCGGCCCTTCCAGGTAGCGCTTTTTCTCCTCCCGTAAGACTTGGTTTTGTTATATCTTCTTCACTTTGTGTCTTTCCACGTTGTAAAGTATGGCACTGCGCATCTTGGCCGCCCACGCAGCGTTCCCATCTACCATCTTCCTACATTCATCGATGGAGCTGTTTGTACCTTAAGAACAACATCGTTCTATATACCTCAATAGACTAAGATGCAGCTGTTTAAGTTTTTGATATTGTTACAGTTTACTTTTTGTGTCGTAGAAACAGCTTCAGTTCTTCAGAAACAGTTTTTGGGATGCCCTCTCCGATGTTTTTATGCCTTGAGACCGTGCTTGTTTTTGCGCAAGGGTTTGAAATAACAAGCTCTAAGCACCGCTTGTGTGGTCTAATTTTCTAACACGCATTCTCGTTCTATGGAACACGCCGGCATGAACATCTTGTTCGGACTCTCGCTCTTATTGACGTAGGACTACGTCTTACACCAACTGTTTATTGCGATTTCGATAACTTTAGTTGTAGAAAAAAAAGCAGCAAAACCACCTCATCCCAACAGGTCTTAGATTCTTCACAATGTTCAGACTTATACTAATTTGATATCTGTACTTGGGAAGTACGCCAGAAAGAGTGATAAAGTCCTCTCGTCTTAACAAGATTTCTTAGGACCGCGATAAACCTAGTCCAATTTGATGTCCTGAAAGTTAACAGTTCTAAAAAAGTGAGCGACAAACCCTATGCTTCGCCCGATTGTATCCACATACTGCAAGAATTTATTCCAATCTGATGTCTTGTATGAAAAAAGGGTTGACGGAATATTCATACATGTGACGTGATGCAACAATTTCAAAGTGAGGAAGAATTAGCGACTGTCTGATTTAATAGATAGATTTTGGGTGTTTAATTTGTTGCTTTACCATTGCATGCAATTGTTTAGATACTTCCCGTTGTATTGCTCTCAAGTGTGAAATAACTGATAAACAGAGTTTCAAAAAGAACTATCAGTGTGCAGTAAACGTTAGCTAATTGATGATTTATTAACTTTGAGGCAATTATATTTCAAACCAACCTGTCACAATAAACGGTGCTATATGTCAACTATTTTCATGGAAAGTGATGAATGTGAATCAGTGTTAAATAACCCAGATTATTTATTAATTTTTTCCATCCAAACGTAAGCTCCTTAAGTCAGTTAACATTCGTTAACAGCGTACCAGTTTCAAGCCAGTTACTTAGCGTTGACTAATGGTACTTCGCACAAAAATTTTCAAAATGCGGTGTCACCGCCAATCACCAGAAAAAATGTGATTGTTTCTTGATGAAAGACTGAGCGGTGGAACGGATAAAACTGATATATACAGTGAGGAACGCATGGTCAATTTTGGCTGATATGATATAATAACCAAAAAGGAATATGCCAATACAACACTTTGAGAGTAATTGAGAGTAGATTTTGTGCATATATTGATTTGGTTTGAATGCTACTCATGACTCCGATAAGATAACATATTTCATGTTGTTTTGGAAAATTCGTTTAAACACATACTAATAAAAATGGCCTTAGTCGTGTCTGAGAGGACAAATCCTTAGTTAGCTGTCATTTTAGTATTCTGTGATTGCATAGGTAAGCAAAACATAAACTGATAGTTTTATTTTGTTGAACAGAAGATAAAATGGGGAAACGAACGTGTTTAAGCGAATCAAAGTGAAAAATGACCCGTGAGTTGAAGGATGTGGAATCAAACAACCGTGAAATAGCAAAGAGAATAAACCGATACAAAGTAGCAATTCGAAATCTAGTCAAGAAAGGTGAAAAATATGGTGTAAAGAAGTGTACCAAGGGGAACGCCAACATAAAAAATCGCGACCGAAATCGAATAGCGCAGCTGGGCGAAACAGGAAGGTATTCTGCTGCAGAAATAAAGGAGGAACTGAGACTCTCGATTACAAACAAGCGAATTGCACAGATATTGCAAGAATGTAGATACTTAAAGTACACAAAAAAGGCCGAAAAACCTAATCTTACTCCAACTTATATCCAAGCTAGGCTGTAATTCGCGGAAAAGCACATGTCGTGGAAAAGAGAATGGAGCAGTGTAATTCTTTCGGTCGAAAAGATGGTACCAACTGCTTGGCTTACTACTGGAGTGATTTGAGGAAGTAACCAGAAGTCAAACTGAGTATAAACAATGGTGGTGGAATGCTTATGGTTTGGGCTGCCTTTTCGTAAACTGAAAACCCCCTGTGATGATGATTTCAACAACGATGAATTCTGAAAAGTGTGTAGAATTGTAGGAAGAGGTCTTTGTTCCCTTTGCCGAGAATATTATGGCAGAAGATTTCATTTTCCAGCAAGATAACGTAGCTATCACGTTGGTAAGAGAACTTTGCAATGTTTTGACGAGCGAGAAATCAATGTTTTGAAATGGCCAGCCCAGAGCTATACCCTATGGGGCATTCTAGTGTGGCTTGTTTACCAAGATGGAAGGCAGTTTGGAATAGTACGGGAGCTCGAAGCTGCAGTTGGGGAATCTTGGAAATTCATTCCTGTTGCTACGCTGCAAAAGCCTGTAAAATTCGATGCCGGAGAGGATTTTCAAAACGATTCGAAATAATGGAAAGGAAACGAATTATTAACAACGAACTGTTGTTAACTGTTAAAATATTAATCACATCCTTGAACCAATAAAATTTAAAGTGCGTTTATACGAATTTCCTTTATTAAAACCCATTTTTGTACTTTTCTTAACTCTCGAAGGACTTATAATTGAAATCGGCATTGCTGCATATTACAAATTAAGACTGCCACCATCTGAAATTGTTATGGTTGGTTTATAATATGTTGTTTTTGTTAAAACATTAAAATATTACCATGCGTTTAAACGAATTTTCCTCACTGTAGAGCACGGGCATTCAGGAAATTTAAACTTGTCTTATATTTTTGTGTAAAAGCATATAAATGATTCTGGGCATTTAGGCATTTACAGTTTTGGTCACCCCCCCCCTCCTCCCTTGGAAATCGGCTTGAAAAATCGGGGGGCAAAAAAATAATTTGTACGATATGAGTCAAATTTATTTTTATAAAATCAATTGTCTGTGGGCTCTACAATCTGAAAAACTCGAAAAATGAATCTCAGAGTTGAATTAACGCTTCTAGCACGAAACAGAAATGGAAATTCGAACAATGGAATTTCCGAAAATCGTCCAAATAAAAATTTTCTTCGTTTTCGTCTTTTTTCGTATATTTTTACATAGAAAATGATAACATATATATTATAAGCAAGAACAGATTTGGTTTTCACGTTTAAACCTTAAATAAAAATTCTTAAAATCCAAGTTTTTTTTTGCACGATTAAAAAATTCACTTTGGTTTTTTTTCGTCCCCCCCTTCAGTGGCCGAACACCGGAAGGACAAAAACTTTATAAAATATTTGTAATGGCCTTATTACAATACAGTAAATTAAAAATTTGTATGCTAAACATTTGCAAAACGTCAAGCTTTGTCGAATTGAACATACATTCGTAGTCCTAGGTGAGCCCCTCGTTCATGCACCTAGAGTACAGACCTTCATACTTTTTTTTCATTCACTGTGATAAGTTTTTGCAAGTGTCAGCTACGGTCGTCGCTCTCGCTCGTCATTGCAATCCGAGTATACGATACCGATTGATCGCGAGTACTCGCACTGTTGGACCCACGTGCATAAGCGTTCGCGTAAGATGAAGAAAAACCTCCCAGTTGGTCTCGAGGTATGATACTGGCCTAATAAGCCAGTGGTCGGGGGGCCCTGTAGCCGCAAGGTTACCGAGACTGCCTTGACAAGCGAGTGGTCGTGGGTTCGAATCTTAGTAGAATCAGGCCATTCGATGTTAAGTCACTTTAGCATGGGTTTATTCTCAGGCCCCTCCACATCCTTCCTACTGCATTATGCATTTACTAACAATGAAAGCCTCTTGCCAGGGCAAGTTATAAGAGTGGTACTTGCTTGAGGTGCGAATGAAGCCTCTTGTTCAAGGGCAAATTATAGCTTGTTCCGCTTCCTGGTTCTAGGAACGAGATTGGTAATGCATAAGTAGTAAGGAACACATACATTCACACATACTCATACTCTGTGCTTAACTCTGCTTTACCGACCATGAAGCCTTTAGCCGGGACTGGTTATAAGAATGATACTTGCTCGAGGTGCGAACGAAGCCTCTTGTACAAGGACAAATTGTAACTAGTCTCCGCATTTCCTGGCTCTACAGCTAGATGGGTTGAAAAGTAGTAAGAAGCATAGAGGGAAAAAGGGGTGAAAACACGCCGACACTTTAAGCACGGATAATAAGCAGTTCGCTCACTCTATAGCGATACTGCAATAACAACGAAGTGTGGAATAACATCTGGATAAGATCACAATAGATCAAAATGCTGGTCGTAGTGATAATATCCACAAAAAAAGCCAGTGGTCGTATGTTGGAATCTCGACTGGGAAAGGCTGTTAGAGTCAATAGGATCGTAGCATTGTCCTGTACTCTAATAGCTGGCTGTGAAGTCTGTCGTATAAAAACAGAAGGTCAAATTTCGATAACGGAATGTAGCACCTAGGCTTTGCTTTGCTTAAGATGAAGAAAATAAAAAGCAATGCAAAATCTGTATCCATACACTAGTGTGCCGTTAGCCCTCACAGGCTTTTGGCTGCTCACGAGTTGTTCGAGTTGTCGAGCGGGCTGTGCAGAAAGACGCAAGGAGGCTATGCGCTGTTGAGTATGTTAGTAGCAGAATGTATGCACACAGCACCACTTCTTTGATTGCCGTAGTCTAGATGCGGCAAACCAATTTTCCTTCATAGTATTGATTTCCCACTCTTTAAATTACATTTTCTGGGCACTTTATGAGACCCCGCAAAATGGTTCTGGACCAATAAAGTTAGTGGATGACCCTTTTCTTGCTACTGTATCAGCTTTCTCGTTTCCTTCTATCCTGAAGTGTCCTAATCCTAACCCTAACCCAGTACAAATTTATTTAGTTCATTTCAGTTGCAACTCGGAGGGGCTGTTCGAGAAAGGGTGCTTGACATTTTTCAATCAGAAGATAATTAGAAGAGGAGCTAGTGTAATGTTTATGGAGGGATTTGTGTAGTTAGTTTAGTTTCTAGCAATACTACAATGATCGCGTAAATGGCTATCTAAAAGACTGTCTTATGTCATGTCAAATAAACAAACTTAATGAACTCATTTATTACAAATGTTGATGGAAAATACAATTTAGTTTTTTGCTAGAATCATTTGATCGGGTAATGAAAATAAAAAATCCAGAAGTCGAAGTGAAGTGGAAAATGAGCCGTATCGGTTAAACGATGAGCTCATAAGTTTTATGATCAACTGGTATGTGAAAAATATTTATGATCACGTCATATCCGATGTTTGTTTACGCCCGAAAGAGCAATGTTGCCTATGATAATCCGAAAACATGACGGTCCGGTATTATTTTGATCTTCTAATCGTAGTGCGACTGTTCTAGACAGTTTTTGGCAGAACTCTTTCTCTTAATATAGGGTACGGGAGGGTATTTTCAGCAAATTTCTAAATTCAGCCTATTTTCCTTTTCTTTCGCTAATAAAAATTTTTTGCCGACATACAATTTTAATATTATATAACTATTTTCTCAAGACAGTAAGTAATCTACTGTTTTTCATTGAAAGAGCTTCAAAACCACCTGTTCTTCCACTAGAACTAGACCATAGGCCTAGTTCCCTCCCGTGGCCTAGTAATTGTTCCATTGGGGCAGATAGAAATTAAAAGATGCAAAACCAGTTAAACTTTTCCGATGGAAAGCTATCATTCTCAACTCAACATCGGCGTGCATGGCTTACTTCCAGTTTCATCAATCTGGGAGGATTCAGCGTTCTACTACACTCTTACCTCGCTCGGCTACAATAGGAAATCAGTTACCTGACCAATAGGAAGGTTCTATCTGAACTTATCTGGCCTTGTCCAAAATGTAAAGCTACATATGTAAAGGTTTTCAATGGTAGATTTATTTGGATTGTTTGATTTGTTCGCAACCTACAACAATACTCATCGTTTGCGCAAACTAACAACCACCCACCGAAGTTCAGGAGCACGCACGCTCGCTCGCTCTAAGTCCACGTTTGATTTTTCGTGTGACCTTGTTTGAGATTTCCTTCTAAACACTCAAAGCGGTTCTTAATTTGAAACCAAAAAACCGTGTAAGAATTCTCTCTTTCTTTCTCTCTTTCTCTTCTGTGCTTATAGGTGACAGTAGTTTAATTGATTCCAAAAAAAAAATCTATGCGTGTCTTTTAAAATTCTCAGATCGGAATGTTTTTCAGTGATAATCAGTTATAAAATTATTTGTTTTATTTTACCTACTAGCTTAATTGAATCGGTGCTTTTCATCGTAATGCTAACCGGTTTAGGTTGCTCTAGTTTAGAGTTATTTCACGATGTTATTCGTGAAGTTAATTAAGAAACCATTCAACGAAGGAAGAAGAAGTTGTCTGTAAAGTGATAATTGGTGTTAACCTTTCGGCGGAAACGTTCAATTGCATAGTGAGTGGAGTTAGCTAACTAGAAGAAGAATAATAAGAAAACCGTCCGCATCATCAAAGGATGACCACAAGGAAAAAGAAACGTCAACAGGAAGGAGGCGGTTTTCTCAAGAAAGTATCGTCGCTGTTTAATCTGGATACGGTAATACATTTTAAATTTTGTTTTGTTTTTTTTTTCTTTCTTCAATTGAGAGATGATAAATTTCCCTCGAAAACGGGTGAACTAATCGTTAAATGCAGCGCACATTCATTGCCGGGCAGCAGCGGCGTTTGGTGTAATTTTCCAAGGGTGCACTATTTTTAGCGTTTTCGAGCTGAATCAGCGTCGCGCCTTTTTCTTACACATGCAATAATGCTTCCTAGTGTAGTTAGTGATAGATAACCAATAATATGGCCCACATGTCGTACGCCGCCGAGCGAACGATATGCTAAGGCAGCTGAGGCGGAGGACTCCTCCGTTCGCATTCTAATCATGGCGAATTCATAAACTAAGCTTGCTTGCACCATAGATAAGATTAGCCGGCATGTTCTGGACTGGGTAGTATTCGTCACGTTAGTCACCCTATAAATGGATTCACAAAAGATGCAGGTTTATTTATGTAACCGGGCGAGAGCGTACGCAAAGTGGCAAAAAGCGTTATTTATATTTAGTTTGTTATTTTTCAGGGACAGTGGAAATTTGAAATTTATTCATTCTTTATTGATTTGTTTAATGGTGTACGATGATTCTGATTTATTCACGTAACCTTCAATTGGTCACACTGTCCGCGTCCTTATACGGGTACACGTGACTCAATGTTTTGCTACAGTTACCGCAAGGTGCCGCTTAGTCGCATCGTTTGACTCACGCCCGGTCTGGAAATGGATCATCTTCGGTTTTTAGTAAATTTTAAACTGTACAATTCGCACGGAAACGACCACGGCAAGAACGTTGCGTTGCACGGTTTACGCCGCTGGGTGCTATTGAACGAGTGAGGAGCATTAAAAATATCTTGAACACATCATCGTCGTCATCTGCGCTGCGTTGGAGCTCGGCCGGCCGGCGGTTCGTCAGCGAGAAAACGGACTTGTCGGGTAGCTCCGGAATGTGTGTGAAACCGGGATGCCAGAACAGGTGGACCGCGGGTAATCGGTTGATTGTTTTTTGTGCCAAAGATAATTTTAAAGAAAGTTTAAAATACATAAAAACACTGCATCCAATACACACACATAGATCAGTTCTAAAAAACTTTCTATTTGCAAAATATTGTTTCACCAAATTTGGGAACTTTTCCAGAAAACTTCATGGTATGTTACTTGACCTTGAGTCATTACGTTACGATGTTCCTTGAAAGATCATGACAAAGCTTTACGTTTTGGAACAATTCTTAGGAAATTCTTTATGTTTTTTGTTCGACTTGTCCGGGACATGGATCTGGCCATTTTCTCAATCACTGTTAAATTGTCATAGGGTTTCCAACCCGTGTTCTAAGTCGGGCGAAGATTATTCTTTTACCTCTCATTACCAGCGCATCAGAGTCGCAGAAGCCCCTGAGCTCAGTAGCATTCCAACTCCATGCTTCCTAGCGTATTCTCCTCAAACGAAGTGTTTTGCGAAGCGAAAAGTAGCTCCGACTTCCAGCTCGAATGCGTCGTTGATTCTCTTTACTTATATTATTGTCGGTGGTAATTAGAGATCCCAAATATATGAACTCATCAACAACTTCCAGCTCATCGATGTCAATAGTGACTGTCCGTGAAAGCCGAACTCCGTTTTCTTTGGAACATCTTCCCATCATATATTTTGTTTTTGATGCGTCAATTTCTAACCCAATTCTCCTAACTTCCGTTTAAGATCTGGCGTAGATTGCTTCCGCCGTCACAAAGTTTCTAGTAATGATGGGAAAGGTCGTCTGCGAAGGCTAGGAGTTGGCTACTTTTGTCGATGATCCTTTCTCTCGATTTAATGTCCGCTTGCCGGGTCACACCTTTAACAGCGATGAATAACATACAAGACAGTCCATCTCCTTGCGTTTACGCGACTCGAAAGGACTCGAGAGTGCCCCCGAAATACGCGCGTAGCACATCACTTGATTCAGCGTAGCCTTAATCAGCTACATCTGATTGTCCGGAAAGTCGTTCTCGTGCATATTCTACCGTACCTGTTCGCACTCGACTGTATCGTACGCTACTTTAGAATTCACGAAAGTGTGGTGGGGCACGTTATACTCCCGACATTTATTATCGATAGACATCGTAGCTATGCTATTATCGATAGAGAACGCAACAAGATTTGGGAAAGCACCTTGTAGGCGCCGTTAATCAGCGTAATGCCTCGTAAACTACAGCAAACTGAGCCAATCGCGCATTTTAGATGGGATAAACCTACCATCCAATTCTCCGGAAGTTTCTGCTTCTCCCAATTCCTTCAAATTATCCAGCGTCGTTGCTAGTGGTTCATTGCCATTTTGAAGAGTTCTGTCGGGAGTCGGATGTTTTCGGCGGCAGCAGCTGTCCGATTTCTTGTCGGACCTCTTCGAGATCTGGAGCCAGGATGCTGTAGTTTTTTGTAGGCGCCCTAGGCTAACTTCCGTTCTGCCTGCTGTTGTATCGCCCAATCGTTCTCCTGTAGAACTCCTATGAGTGAAATTTTATAAGTTTCCTGGCATATCTTCCAATTTATCACCATAAAAAAATATCTTCGAAAGTTTTAGGCGGTCTTCTTACTCGAAAAACGAGACTAACGTTCTTTCCCATTTCGGTGTTTTCATCTGCCTCACGCTTTGGGGTCTGTGATAAGTTTTTTGAATACGAGCCGTGTCTTCAGTGGTTGTTCGACCGTGTTAAGCCATGCAATTCTCACGCCATCGACAAATAGTTGTTACCAACGGACACTTATTTTGGTAACACTTCTCGAGTCTTACTTGCTTTACTTTACTTTTTCGGCGACAATCCGGTTATCGAATTCATGCCGAATTCAGTAACCATCTCCATATTTCTCAGTCTTGGTCTGCCGCTCACCGGGCGCCCCTAACACCCGCTACTCTAGCATCCACATTAGCAGCGCACAACCAACGGGTAAGGGGTCTGCCTTGAAGTCGTCGACCTCAGACGCGTTCTCTGCTAAATATTGTTTTCGCTGGTCTCTTATCCGGCATTCTTGCCAGGTGGCCGGCCCATTGTGGCTTGCAGTGAGTAGTCGCTTCACAATATCCTCATCTATGTATATATGTATACATCATGATTCATGCGCCTGCTCCACACTTTTTCGTCTAATATGCCTCCAAGAACCAACCGCTCAAAAACGCTAAGAGCTCGTCGGTCGCTTTTGGTAGAATTTATGATAAGCCCAATCCTCGCAGCTTCCTATTTAAGACGCGTTTACGCTTCTTCCCCAGCTCTACGGTTAACATCGATGATATCGATGTCATCCGCGAATCCCCGCAGCATGTGAGATTTCGCGATGATGGTACCGCTTCTCTGCACGCCTGCCCTTCGAATAGCACCTTCCAATGCAATGTTGAACAGCAATTTCGATAGTCCGTCACCTTACTTCGAACCATCTAACATCACAAACGAATCCGATGTCTCATCCGCTATCCTAACGCTTGATTTTGAACCATCAAGGGTAGCAGCACGTATCAGTCTTATCAGTTTTGTTGCAAAGTCATGTTCAAGCATAATCTGCTACAGCTCATTTCGTTTAATTGAACCGTACGCTGCCTTGTAGACTATGAACAAATGGTGAGTCTGCAAGTTGAATTCCCGGATTTTATCAAGAATTTTTCGCAAGGTGAACATTTGGCACGTCGTGGAGCGTCCCTCTCGAAAACCGCACTGGTATTCGCCAACAAAAGTTTCCTGCAACGGCCTTAGTCTGAGAAACAGGATGCGGAAGAGAACTTTGTATGCAGAATTGAGAAGAGTAATGCCTTGATAATTGCATTCGAGTCGATGACCGTTTTTGTAAATAGGGCATATGAGACCTTCCAACCAGTCCGTAGGTAGTTCCTCCTCAGTCCGTACCTTTAGTATAACCAGATGGATTCCACAATACAGCGGTTCGCTCCGACTATCAAAACTTTGGCGGAGTTGGCACAGTCCGGTACCTGATTCCGTTGATCGTATTGAGGAAGCTTCTCATATCATGCCTCTCGAAGCAATTTTCAGACGGTGAAGTCTCTTTTCGGCAGCTCTAGCATCTCGACATTTCATTTGGTTTTTATGAATTATCCTAAGGGCATCTTCTACGGTGGTCTATATTTAGATCAGAGTTATGCAACATTTGCACCAACGAACGAAAATAGAACTGGCGAAATGGTTCAATTCAGATTCAGCGGTAATGTAAATATTTCCTGTTGCGAATCGACAAAAGGGTGCATGTTGTAAATAAACCAAGGAATGGATCGATTTCGCCTTTTCGTCTGTTTATGCTAGATGTGAGAAATGATGCATATTCAACTCCAAGCGATAAAATCGAAGCAATTTTAGTTCAAGATAAATTGATTAATGTATTTCACCATCAATCTGCTGAAGAAATGGCTTTATAAACTTGACAACTTTTATTGTTTTTTTTCCTGTCGAATGTCACTCCCCCGTACCTGCAAGATTTAAAACAACCTTCGCGCTGTCAGAAATAGACCAAAAGTTATACGAGTTGTAAAAAATTTACAACATTGCTCTGGTATAAAATTAGATTTATTTATTTACTATTTGATGAAGCTTTCAATCGTTGGTTGGTTTGCCCCAAATAAAATTAGAATGCGGAAACGTTCTTCTGCTTGGTCTAAAAATTTGGACCAAACTAAGGATTTGGGTCATCGTAGAAGATGCCCTTACTTGTCCTAAATTTTCATTCTTTTGGATCCAAACTGAATTGTCCAGATTTCAGCGGATTAATTTTTTCGGGACATCGATTTGAATCGAAAAAATAACATCGATGTGGCCGATTTTTCTTTAAGCTTACATCGAATCGAAACATCGGAAAATCCATGCTGGAACATCGATATTTTGATTTATCGATGTGACATCACCCATTACTAGCTCCTTTTCATTGCGGTGCTCATGTTCACTGCGGTTAGGCATGTTCACTAAGTGCAGCTTTGTTGCAAGTTTGCAAGAGAAAAACGAATAAACCTAGACAGATGTGATTTCTGCGGGGGGGAGGTGGACTCGACGGTGGGTCGTGAGCCACACTCGCAGCCAGCGGCCGTCTCGCTCTGAATCAGCTATGAAATGTCATAAAATGGTTTTTAAGGAGTTGTGACTAATGGTCGTTAACCAAATGAGTTTAGGTAAAATGGTCTGTTATGTTGATAAAACTAAGCGGCGTTGTACCAAAAAGACATTATTCCAAATCGTTTTATGTTAAATGAGCGGCCTCTGTTCTCATTATATAGCGACGGAGCGATCATTGGTTCAAGTCGGTATTCGCAAGAAAGCGAAGTTTTGTACGTTATACCTAACGTCCATTATGTCTATCATCCATTATGCCTGTCATCCATCATACCTAACATTCATTATGTCTAACGTCCATGTGTCTATCGTTCGCATGCCTAACGTCGGGCACCCACGAGCTTCTTGATCGAAGCGCCTTGCGAAGGGAAAAGTAGGCCCGACTCCCAGTTTGAATGTGTCGTTGAATGTCCTTCCTCAGATTGTTGTCGGCACTGACCAGAGATCCCAAATATATGTAGAATCGGTGACAGCGGTCCTATAATTTATGTAACCTTTGGTGCTTTATTCTTTGACAAGCACTGAAGCCGATAGTTTTTAATTCCGTCAAAGCACCAAAATCGAAAGCTTTTAGTTAGGATCCGTGAACATGACTGTTCGAAAACACATTTGATGCTTCTCTTTATGTCGACCGTGTAGGTCGCTGGAATAGATAAAAGGCTGATAGAAAACAGGAACAGATAGGAAATATTCGGCTCCGGTGTTTGCTGAAATCAGAAACCAAAAATAATAAAATAAATATTCTATATGGCTGATCTCAAGATCTATTCTGAATCAACAGAACGACTAGGTCTAGCTATCAAATTAGTTGAGAGAGTAAGCAGCGATATCGGTATGGAATTTGGGCTTGAAATATGCCGATCAGTACAACTTCAAGCTGAGCGCTTGACTAGCTTTGATGAGATACATTCCAGTACTGATTCACGGACGCGGGAGCTCTTTTCGTACATACGCCTTTTTGGATGATGGTTCTTCAGTCACGCTGATGGAACATGGCCTTCTGAAAGAGTTAGGTCTCAATGGAGAATCTTATCCACTGTGCTTAGGGTGGACAGCCGATCATCAACGGCAAGAAGCAGAATCCGTGAAACTAGCGCTGGAGATCTCGGAAATACATGACGCGAAGACGTATTGGATCCCAAAGGTGCATACGGTTGAAAGTCTCGCTTGACCTCGACAGACTCTCAAGATGGATGAATTAACACTTAAATATAACCATCTAAGAGAACTGCCGGGTGATTCGCACCACAGTGTTCGGCCTAGACTCCTCATAGGAATAGATAACTGTCATCTGGGACATGCTTTGGATAGCAGAGAAGGCGCAAAACATGAGCCAATAGGTACAAGAACACGTCTAGGATGGACAATCTTCGGGCCTTGTTCGGCATCTGTTCCGTCAATGACAAACTTTACAGGCCATCACAGCCTTCATGTTTGCCCGTGTTGTGAGCGAAGCGACACAGAGCTGCATAACACAATAAAGGCTTGTTTCTCGTTAGATAGCCTTGGAATAGTGCGTTCAGCTAAACCGCTTCTTTCAAAAGATGATGCGTATGCAGCGAGATCCTGAACTGGCTGAATCGGTGAAGGAGAAGATCCGGGATTACGAACGATCCGGATACATAGAGAAGCTGACGGCAAACCAATTGACCGAGAAATTCGATCGGGTTTGGTATCTTCCAATCTTTCCGCTAGTCAATCCCAACAAACCAAAAAAGATGCGCTTAGTTTGGGACGCAGCCGCTAAAGTCTCGGGAGTTTCACTAAATTCATTCCTGCTAACGGGACCGGATCAAGTCACCTCATTAGTATCTGTACTACAGCGCTTCCGGGGGTTCCGCATTGCCATTTCAGGTGATATTCGAGAAATGTTTCTTCAGATCTTGATGAACCGGTTCGATCAACAGTATTTGAGATTTCTATGGCGGAACGGAGAGCAAAACCGCAGTCCAGATGTCTATGTTACGAAAGTAATGACCTTCGGAGCGTCGTGTTCACTAAGCTGTGCGCAATATGTAAAAAACTACAATGCGCAGCGGTTCCAGGAATAGTTCCCGAGGGCAGTCGAAGCGATAGTGAACGATAGTTCGTTGCGGTGCGGATCAGTGAAATGCTGGAATTGACGGAGCCTTCCGAATGGAACTGGTTCCGACAAAGCTAAACGTCGCTGACGATGCAACGAAATGGCAGACGCTGCCGGATCTCACTCCTACCAGCCGCTGGTTCCGAAGCCCTGAGTTCCTGTGGGGACCAACAAAAAGATGGCCTGGCGCCGAGTTCAAATTTGAACACACCGCAGAGGAGAACCGGTCAGCACTGAACGTACTGCACCATTCTGTGGAACGTGCTCTATTCCGCTGGGAAGATTCCTCGAAGTGGAAGCGACTACAAAGCCATTGCCGTGGAAGAACCTTTTGCCAAAGAGTAGTGCGCTGTACAAACCATTCATCGATGGAGATGGATTATTGCGAATGAAAAGTCGCATAGACGAATGCGCTGATGTGGACTAGTGTACAAAACATCCAATCCTGCTGCCTAAGCGGCATCCGGTCACAGACCTTATTATTGCCAATATTCACCAGAAGTTCTGCCACCTGAATCACCAGACAACGCTTAACGAGGTCCGACGCAGATTTTACGTTCCAGGACTGAAAGCGGCCTACAAGCGCGTTCGAGAACGATGCCAACTCTGCAAGATTCAACGAGCGAAGCCGGAAGCCTCAGAGACGTCTGGTCTACCGTTCGAGCGATTACAAGCATTCTGTCGTCCATTCTTCTACGTCGGCATCGACTATTTCGGGCCAATGCACGTGGACGTTGGTAGGAGGACCGAAAAACGATGGGGCGTATTAGTGACTTGTTTAACTGTATGAGCGTTTCATCTTGAAGTCGCACACAGTCTTACCACCGACTCGTGCATCCTCGCCATCCGAAACTTCATCGCCAGGAGAGGTATGCCGGTGCAGATAGTTAGCGATCGCGGCACCAACTTTATCGGAGCCAGTCGTGAACTGAAGGAAGCCTTACAGCAAGTAAACCAGGACAAATTGATGGAATATTTCGTCACCGCTGATACGAAATGGTCGTTCAATCCACCCGCATCACCTCATTTTGGTGGAGTCTAGGAACGCCTCGTTCAATCTGTGAAGAAAGTCCTGAAGCACCCGCAAGTCACTCGCACACCCACTGACGAAATACTGAAGAACACACTCACTGAAATCGAGCTTATCATTAACTCCCGACCGGTTCTAAGCCCCCGATCGCATACGACGACAGCAGCTACGCCTTGAAACACACCTGGAAGATGCCCCGCTATATGCCAACCGATTTTGGCGTCGGTGGATAGCTGAGTTCCTGCCCACACTCACACGGAGGACAAAGTGGTTCAACCGAACCAAACCGATCACTGAAGGAGACATTGTCGTTATTGTAAACGACACTCTGCCAAGGAACTGTTGGCCGAAGGGTCGTGTGGCTCGTGCAGTCCGCTCCAAAGATGGACAGGTGCGCCGCGCAGTTGTGCAGACTGGACATGGAGTATTCGAAAGGCCAGCGGTGAAGCTAGCAGTGTTAGACATCGGTGCAAATACATCGTTGGACCCTTGATCTAGAAGTACCGGGGGGAATGTCACAATCTTTCGTTGCGACGCACCTTCGTCAACATTACGTTGAAGCCGTAATTCTTCCATAACGTCAGCGAACCTGTGGGATCGAACTGAAGCAGAGAAAATGACAGACCTGAAGTAAATAAAGTAAACAGCGTCTATAGCTGTAGTAAATAAAAAGAGTTACGTTGTTAAAGAACCGGAAAATCGTCTGTCTGTTGCGTTCGCGTTTAATAGAATCACGAACAATAATGGTCCTAAGCGACTACCTTGTGACAATCCAGAGATGCACAGTAAATGAGATGCTACGAGTTGAGCAAATGCAAACGAGCCAACAAGTTGAGCATAGAGTCATGATACAATGTCAATCAGTTGTCATGATATCACAAGTCTTAATTAAATGATTTTGTGTCCAAGATAAATTCATTTTGCAAATATCAGAATTTGTGAGTCTTAGTTTTTCAGAAATCACAAACCACTAAAATGAACTTGTTAATTTCGTATATATCAATTACAAATTGCAATAAAATAACATTGTTTCGCATTCATAATTAGAGCATATCCCACGTATCAGATTGCCATCCTAGAACACTGGAACGTCTTTCGAAAAAATCCAAGAGTTTAGGGTAACCAACGTATTTTGGACCCCCTCAACAGCTGTACATAATTTGGACACTTACAGCAAAATCAAATGGAAGTGTCCAAATTATGTACAGCTGCTGAAGGGGTCCAAAATAGGTTGGTTACCCTATGCGTGACGAATTTCAACCGCGCGTTACCCCCGATCGATCTGGCATCCCGGGCCTGGCAGCTGTTTGTTCGTCGGTGCTCGGTCCGTCCGGCCGAAAGATGAAAAACGAAAGCAGCGATTTTCTCGCAACGAACTTTCGGCTCATACCGCGCGCTCGCTCCGCTGGCTGGCACGGCTGATGGTGCGCTGTGCTGTGTTGTGTTGTGCGTCATGCGGTTTTGCCTAACCAGACTTAAGCGCGAATGCACGGCTGAATTATCCCAATTTGCCAATCTGTCCCCGGTTGGTGTGCACAGCAGCGTTTGAAAGTTCTCTCGAATTTGCTTTTTTTTACTGTATTTTAGCGTATTTAGAATTCTTTACCCGCAGAGTACAGACCGCCGCACCGTGGCCAGTGAAGTTGTCGGTGATTATGAGAGTAAGATTGATGTTTTTCGTAGATTTTTATTAGGTTTTTCTGCGCTTGCAAAGCATCCTGTTGTTCCAGCGTGAACGTCTTAAGTAATCGTATTCATTACATTTCGTTTTCTCGTTCATCTCTTTTTTCCGAACAGGTCAACACATCTAACTCGAACGATGCGAAACAGGTGAGCTTTTCTAGGGATTGCCAAAACGAATTTTTATTCTAATTGTATAATGGTTTTTTTTCGCTAGCTAAACGGAGATGCTGTTTGGGAGTATGAAGATATTGTGCTGGCTCGGGGTTCGACTGGGCTTGGCTTCTCGATAGCCGGTGGAACAGATAATCCGCACATCAATTTGGATGCATCCATATATATCACAAAGGTGATTCCGGGGGGAGCTGCCTATGCAGATGGACGACTGCAGGTGAATGACTGTATCGTTTCCGTCAACGATATGTCGGTGGTGAATGTAACCCACGGAGAAGCGGTGGATGCACTGAAGAAAGCTGGGGAAAGAGTGACGTTGCACATTCGTCGGAAAAGGCCTCCGGCGCAAGCACCCAAGCAGGAGGAAATAGAATTGATTAAGGGTAACAAGGGTTTAGGATTCTCGATTGCTGGAGGAATAGGCAATCAGCACATCCCGGGAGATAATGGCATCTACGTGACGAAGATAATGGATGGTGGGGCGGCCCACGTCGATGGAAGGCTTGCCGTCGGCGATAAGCTGATTGCCGTGCGAACCAGCGACGAGGAGCGGAATCTCGAGAATGTGGTCCACGAAGAAGCCGTCGCCACGCTGAAGGCCATCACCAACAAGGCGACGCTGATCGTGCAGAAGACCAACATTTTGCAGGCGCTGGCCAATTCGATCGGGAATTTGAACTCGCTTTCCACTAGTGCAATGAATCAGGTCGGCCAAAGTGTGGTCGATCATGCGGCACTGAGCGGCGGTGGTGGGGATCTTCGGTCCCACTCGCCCCTGCTGGATAATGCCTCCTCACGGTACGCGTCCTCGAATCTGCTGGAGTCGGGCCTACCGATCGGAACGCCGCGAGCCGTTAGTCACGAGGATATTTCGAGGTGAAGTCCAAGCTTTATTTTGTTGTGTTTGGGGGAATTGATACTATAAGACGCATTTCTGTTCACAGGGAGCCTAGAACAATAGTCATTCAGAAGGGTCCTTCAGGATTGGGATTCAATATAGTCGGCGGCGAGGATGGGCAGGTTAGTTGAGAAGCGTGTAACTTTATGCCGGTAAAGGAATGAAGTTTTTGTACTTTCGGTAACTTTTTAGGGGATCTTTGTGTCATACGTGCTTGCCGGCGGTGCGGCTGATATTGGAGGTGAACTGAAGCGGGGCGATCAGTTGATGAGCGTAAACGGTGTTAGCTTGAACGGTGCTTCTCACGAGGATGCTGCCCAGGCACTGAAGGTAAAGCTCAACTTGTGGTGGCTGCGTTTTTTTTTTGAAAGCGGTTATACTTAAGTTTTTTTTATTTATTCTCAGAATGCTGGTGGCACAGTTACCCTGGTTGCGCAGTACCGACCAGAAGACTATAATCGATTTGAGCAGCGAATACAAGAACTGAAGCAGCAGGTGGTGGCCGGAACCGGAACCTTGCTGCGGACATCACAAAAACGGACTCTTTATGTGAGGTAAGTAAAACTAAAATTTTATAACTTTATAACTTTATAACGCTAATAACTTAGCGATTTCCAGATCAACTTTTAATATTTTTGCGCCGATCGGTCGGAAAATCTTCGCATCAACTCCAACAAAGAAACCGACTGATTTCGAAGTATGCACTATTAAAAAATTGAAAATAAACCATTGTCCAACTGGAAATCCTTTCGACAGGTCGAAGATTCTTTGCAACGATTGAACCTAGACCAATTAGATATCTGTGCTTGGAAAGTAAACCAGAACAAATGACAAAGTCTCCTCGTTTCAACAAGATTTCTTAGCATCGCGATTTTTTTTCCATGTGTGGACTCATTACTGCGACCAGTATAGTTGATCTATTGTAATATCGCCCGGGTGTTTGCTGTATGACCTGCACTGCATTTCTTTTTTGCTATAATCGCTATTGAGTGAGCGATATGCTTATTAAATTTTATGCGTGCTTGCGTGTATTGGGGTTTACCCTTCCTTCAAAGCTTAATCTACTTTACCCACTTATTCCTCGCTGCCAGCACTATCCCATATTATAGCCGTCCCTGGCGAGGACTCATTCGTACCTCTGACCAGTACACTTAACTATAGGAGGGACATTTGCACTGTTAAGAGGCTTCAGAGGGTAAATATAGAATTCAGCACGAAGGAAGGGTAAATGGAGGGGCCTGAGAATAAACCCATGCTAAAGTCACTTGACATCGAGAATGGCTTGATTCTACTAAGATTCGAACCCACGACCACTCGCTTGTCAAAGCAGACTCGGTAACCTTGCGGCTACGGAGCCCCCCTAGCATCGCGATTAAACCTAGACCAATTTTATGTCTTTGCTTGGGAAGTACACCAGAAAGAGTAATGGAGCCATCTCGTTCTAAAATTTTTTACGAACGCGATTAAACCTAGTTCAATCTGATGCCTGTGTTAGGGAAGTGTGCCAAAACAATGACTAAAGCCCATTGTCTCAACAGATTGCAAATTCTTCACGGCGAGACGTTTAAACTTAGGCGAATTTGATATCTGTGTTGGAAAAGTGCGCTACAGCTGTAGTGTTCGGTTATAATTTAATTCTATATGAATGCGCAAGTTTGCATCGCATTGGAAGTGTAATGAAAAGATGTGCTGTTGATAAAATGGGATTGAATTGGTAAAATCCCTCCAACGTGGTGGAACGATTGGTCATAAAAACAATCTTTAATTTCTGTAAGGTAGCATAAAAGCAACAGTTTGTGTTCTTGATTTTGTTAAATTGTTTCCAAATGTACATAGAAATAACTCTATAATATATTGAGGATCGGACGTATACAATGTTACTAATTTGATAAATGTTACATACAACGCATGTAGCATGTATATATGCTGCATATAGCACGTATTACTTAAAGAATCGAATGATTACATGTTGGTTACTATCACTGCAAAGAGACTTTACGTAGTCCTGCGTCAGTTACATATGCGGTCGTGTCTTGTACACAACCCCACTGATTTTCAGACACAAATTGTGCCTCTTCATCCGTCTACTGAGAAACCACTGACCGAGAAGTTTTAATCTAACTTGTTTTTGCTGTCAGGACGACGACACTATGCAGGCCCTTGCGACTTACAAGGTACTGCGCGTGACGCTGTTCGTCTGTCAGCGTGTTAGCCGCGATTCTCAGCGCGGGTTTTCGGGGAAAAATATTAATATATATGCTTGATCGCATTTCAAGCTCAAGACTAAAAGCACGAGGTTAGCCATTACAGCTTTCCGTTATTTTTCATTACATTTTTTGTCGCTTTTTGGCGGTTTTTCGAAGTCTTCATCGTATTTTTGTCAACTATTTTACATTGTCATTTCGCCTACTTGTCATTTGTTCTTCTTTTGTACTTGCATTTCATTTTGTACGCGGTCAAGAGGAAAATTCTGTTTTGGAGAATGAGGAAGTGTCTGGTACGAAGAATGGTTAATTGAATAAACTGTTAAATTTCGGTATATAGGCCAACAATATATTGGGTCGTTGGGGCAAATATAATGGCAGGTGGGGCTCGCACCCACGCTCTTTCGGTTGGTACTCGAATGTTTTATTCACTAAACTACTGCCGCACCCTCTTATTAGGAGGTCTGATACCTAGATTTGTTTCTCCCAATTTTATTTTTTTAACACACGCACCCACTCGCCTCGGCGACGATAACCATTCTTGTATAATTGCGCTTTCTACCGACAGTGGTTTTAAATCGCTAGACTTGCGTAGCGACGTCCGGCAACAGACTGCCTGTTTCTATCGCTTCTATCGCGTCTATCTTGAAGCGTGAAATTTACGAAAATTCTTAGAAACGAGTACTTAATCCGTAAGAACAACCAAATCATCTCAGAAGATGTGGTAAAATATTGCAAATCTTTATGAAACAATCAACTTAACGTAGTCTTGCGTCATTCATGCGATAATCGTGTTATTGTAAATAACTCCTCCTTATGTTTTTACTATCCGCAACAGGACACTGTTCGACTACGATCCGAACCGAGATGACGGCCTGCCCGGGCGTGGATTGCCCTTCCGTCATGGTGACATCTTGCATGTGACGAACGCGTCCGACGACGAGTGGTGGCAGGCGCGGCGAGTGATCGGCGACGATGAGGACGAAAGCATCGGCATCGTTCCCTCGAAGCGACGCTGGGAACGGAAACAGCGGGCCCGCGATCGGAGTGTCAAATTTCAAGGCCATGCCGGGGGGAATATGGAAAAGGTAATGGGCAAAACATATTCGATGATTTTAGGTACAGTTCTAACGATTGTTTTTACTTTGCCGACAGGTTTCGACGCTCGATCGTAAAAAGAAGAATTTCTCTTTCTCGCGGCGGTTCCCATTCATGAAGAGCAAGGACGATAAGAACGAAGATGGCTCGGATCAAGAGCGTAAGTACAGCCTTTAACTAAGAATCCGTGACAAAGTAGGCAAACCAGCAGGAATTGGGACGTTAGCTTTGATCTATCTTGATCAATTGTGCATTTATTTTACTTTTCTAGCGAAAGATATGTCGCTTCATATGAACCTACGCTTGTTTTCTTTCCTCTCAACCTTAACTGTGGTGTCCATTTCCGTTGGTTTTGTTTCGGTTTCTTGTTTTCGTTTACTGGTTTGTGTTTTTGTTTTTCAAAATTCCATTTCATTTTCATATTTTTAGCGAATGGCAATGTGTGCGATCAGAATAATCATGATTCAGAGCAACGTAAGTTTCATTTCTCACAATTGTTTTACGTATTTTACACACCACCGTTTTATGTTTTACCAAATAATTAAAAGTGTCGGAATGCAAAAGAAAAAGCAGACATTACAACACGCACACAAATACGCACTACAAACACCTTACGTACAGTTTGAACTCGGTACTCATTTCTTCCAATTCCATTTGCAGCTTTCATGCTTTGCTACACGCAAGACGACGCGAACGCCGAAGGTGAGTTGAGTTATTTTCTCCTATATCCTTTCGCTAGTACATATGAAAAAGTATGTACGACCAGGCAGCTTTTTTCAGCAATGAATCCTTCTACACCCCTTCATACTTTATACCGTGGTCCGAGTATCGGAAATATTCGATCGCTCAGACGATCGGTTTATTTGTTGGTTGTTCCTGGCGATACGTACCGCAGGCATTGAAAATGGTTTTATAACCCACTTTAAGCCCCTATAAAATGCCATATTATTTACTATCCTTCTAGTTAAACGAAAACAAATAAAAATCTATACCAACATTTGAAAGGGAAATCTAAATAAATATTTTGCAAATGACACGTTGACAAACTTCAACAATTTAGTTAAATCTCTAGAGACGCATTATTTGGCAAAAAGATTTTTTTCCTTTCGAATGGAGGGTGCAGATCGACATTAGACAATTCATCATTTCCTTCCAATTATCAACTTAAACATCATACGTTTGCAACCGTCTGGCTGATCCTCCACTATTCTTTTTTTTCCTATCACTTTCGCCTTTCACCGTGTGCAAAAAAAAAACAAATCCAACTTTTAACGTGCGAAACGCGAATCGAATCCGAACAAAAATCAACTCACACGTTTCATTTCACCAACGAAATGAATTAACGTTACATACCAAATGATACCCCCGCGATTTTTTAACGCAAAAAAAAACAAACAAATAAAAAACAAACTACCGTTCTGCTATCACTATCTCCTCCACGAACACCAGGGGAAATTATCTACCGCGTGGAATTACCCGACATGGAGCAGATAACTCTAATTTACCTGGAGAATAATGATGCTGATTGTAAGTTTGGCTGCTGCCTGCCTCTCTATTCTCTCCTATTCTTGCATTCTTTTTCTACACATTCGAATTTACCCGTTCGTTTGTTCGATCGCTACTTCCGCGATGCTGCCTCACGTGCGCGTGAGCAGTCGTCAATCAATGAGCGAAACAAAAAAACTACAATAGCATGCGTTGTTTTTTCGTTGCTAAACTTACAATAATACGATCATTTACTCACTATTCCGTTACGTCACGTGATATCATGTTGGTTTCACTCAAGTTAAACATCTGTTTGATATAACAGACATATTTACATTGCTGATTTGTTAGGTAGACATGGTACGTTGCATTTGGTTTTAATTTCTTTCGTAGTTAGTTGTTCTAAAAACTAAACCGGTACTGCATGATAGTTTAAGATGTAATGTCTCGTTTTTGAATTAAAATATCTATTATAAACTCATCAAATTCGCTAATGAGATGAAGGAAGTTTAACACGGTAATATATCAAAGTACTGAACTTCATGGATGGACATCGTGACACTTGTTCGGTTCAATATATAACCAATTACCGCAGGTTGCTATCAAATTTACAATTTTAATTGGAAGATTTGAAATATTCATTTCAGGAGTACCAAACACTCGCCAACACTCTTACACTGTTTAAATGTATTACTTGTTGTTATCTATTAGAAAGTTGATTCCAGTTATATCACCCTAATTTGACCAACATTGATGTGGTTCAATCACCATACCTGCCCTGTCAGTTAAACTGCTCAAATGTACCAACTAACCCAATGCAAATCGAGCTTTGTCACTGTTGTTGTTAATATAAGTCCCTCGTATACATAGATATTTCATTAATTGTACCAGTACAACAGCATTCAAGCACCAAACTACCTCCAAACAATATAGCACAAACGGAGCCGACGGTCCGCTCTGTATCTATCATCTATCTACAATGCACAAGCGTGAATGAAACCCTTGAGCAGTTTAAAGACAGCGAATTTATTATTCCAATCTCAAACCTCTCGATACTAATCGATCCGTATTTTAACTGCTTGTGTTTTCAGCTGAGGAAAATATCCTCTCCTATGAATCGGTTCAGCGTCTGCAGATCGGTTACACTCGTCCGGTTATTATTTTGGGCCCCTTGAAGGATCGTATCAACGATGACCTCATTTCGGAGTATCCGAATCAGTTCGGATCGTGCGTTCCTCGTACGTTCACAAAATTCATAAGTTCAAATATGACCGGTTTTCTCTTTCTCTCAAATTAACCGGTTTTCTCTTTCTCTCAAGACACAACCCGACCTAAGCGGGACTACGAAGTTGATGGCCGGGATTACCATTTCGTAGCGTCCCGGGAACAAATGGAAAAGGACATCCAGAATCACCTGTTCATCGAGGCTGGCCAGTACAACGATAATCTGTACGGAACGTCAGTTGCATCGGTTCGTGAAGTAGCCGAAAAGGGCAAACACTGCATCCTGGACGTATCGGGCAACGCAATCAAGCGACTGCAGGTGGCACAGCTATTCCCGATCGCAATATTTATCAAGCCAAAGTCGGTGGAGTCGATTATGTGAGTGACATTCTCCTAAGCTGCGCATACTGCTTTTATCTACAGTTTTTGTTATCTTATTTGCAGGGAAATGAATAGAAGAATGACAGAGGAACAGGCCAAGAAGACTTACGAGAGAGCACTCAAGATGGAGCACGAGTTTGGCGAATACTTTACAGGTAAATGTTTTTTATTTTGCATGCTTAATCAAGTAAAATTTATAACGATCAGGAGAGCACTTGTAATCGAAATGGATATCCTAGCCACTAGACTATATGGGAAAAACAAACATACATTTTTTTCTGTTGTGTTGAGAAATTCAATACAATCAATGACTCTTGACCGGTATCTAAAACGTTACCGTTTGCTCGTTAACAGCAATTGTCCAAGGCGACACGATCGAGGAGATCTACAGTAAGACCAAGAACGTAATCTGGTCCCAGAGTGGTCCAACCATTTGGGTGCCGTCGAAGGAATCTCTATGACCTCAGGCCAACATAACGTGGACTCTGCCACCGAATATGCGCGCCAGGCCGGTGTCCCGCTCCGGTTATCATCATTGACGGTAGCCGAGGCCATCTTAACCGCCGCCACCACCACTATAGCCCTACCACCATGAAGTTGATGATGATGATGACGAGAACACTCACACTCTTACTCTTACACGTTAATGTACACATACACTGAGCAGCTGTCAGACGAAGAGCGCAGCTGTGTGGAAACTAATAGCAAAAGTGCTGCTAGTAGTTTAGAAAAAAGAATAAAGAGCAAAACATGTTGTTGTCTATTATTATTTTTAAATTATATATTGATGCGAGTACGAGAGCTTGGCGAGTAAGATTTTAAAAGAAAATTTGCATTGAATATGGGAAATTTATTTAAATTATTTTGTTCGAGAATAATAAACCTATTAACTATTGATGAATGTTTATTAAATCAATATATTTATATAAAAGAAAAATATATAAAATTAATGTATCTAATAAAACATGGTTTAAACTAAATGAAAGTAAACATTGAATAGATCATGTATATTAAGGTAAAATAACGTCTATAGAATTCTGCCACGGACGAGTTCGTGAATCACATCAACACTGAAGTCTGGTTGTTGGACTCTAACGTGTATCTAGTACTGTGCTTCAAAATTGTTACAAATTTAGCGAGAAACACTAAGGCTAGTAAAAAGCAAATATTATCCGCACCCTTCCTTCATAACAGTTGGTTGAACAAAGCAAATGAAACGCATTTAACTATTCGCCTAAACCAAATTCCCGAAATGAAAATGATCCGAATCAGAACGTTTGAATAAGTAGTCTAATTTTTGGACAATCAAAATATTTCCCGGTAATTCTCAAAACTAAACTATTACTAGAGATACGATTCAAGCTAACAAAAACTCGAAATATGACACTTTGTTTTAGTAGAAAATAAACGGTTTTATTTATTTTAATTTTGCACCAATTCACCCACAAAAACAAAAAATCCACACCCTGCACTTGCATTGGAACATGTGAAAGCTCACAGAAAAAAAGAAAAGCGAAACGTAAATAACACCATTCATTTTATGTTTTAGTAAGTAAGTAGTCGATAGAAAGTGTATGAAATTGTCACCGGCTTAAGCTCATCTTCGAAAAAATACAACACAATATCTTTGACTTCGCAATACATACGTGCGCAGAAAGCATGTACCAATAGGCTCTGTTGTGTAAAGATATCGGGAAGCAAGTCATTCGTTTCGAATGACTTGATCAACTTCGTGCCAAAATTTTACACAAACTCACAGTATATTCAATTTCGATCGGAAACCAGCCAACATTCGCGAGCCATAACCCGAAACCGGACAGTCAGCAACAATATCGTGAACAATGTGTCATCAGTTCTCTTTCATACCCTTCTACTGCAGTTAAATGAACGGTCGTCATATTTATCGGACGATATTAAAACTCATAACGGTAAAACAAAATGTCTTTTCATTTATACAAGTAAACTTCTAAATCGAGCTGTATAATCCAATTAGTACTGCGTATAGTGCGGTAGTGCGACACCAGAAGGAAATCAATAACTAGAACCCGCAACACTTACATTAGAAAGCTGCCTTACGAAAAGAAAATCCCTTAAAAGTTTTATAACGAAATATGAAAGAATGCCGAATGGTTTAACTTGTTTAGTGAGCCAAAAGTTAATAAATGATAACTATGTGTAAATAATGACTCAAAGTATAGATTGAGAAATACGGAAAAAAGAAAAAAAAACAAAATTTAAATCGTAGCATGAAGTAAAGCAAAAAAATCGTTGAGACATTTCTGATTAGTAGAACCGAGGGGAGAAGCTAATTGATTCAAAATTCCTCTCACTCATACACTCTCACATCAAGTGTCGAAAAGCAGAAGAAAAAAGTTGTTTAACTCTTGTAATTGCAATAAACGCGACATAACGTAAACATAGGTTTGTTGCCAATCGTTGCCTATTGTTTCATTTATCTCAAAACAAGAAAACTTTTATTGCCGTAAGTCGTATGTAAATCCTACTACTAGCCTACTTCGAGTTTTCAAGACTGACTGTACTGAAAATGCCCAGGGATTAAAGCATGCAAGTCGCCTGGATTAGTTGAAAAAGAGTAGGATGCCTCGAATTTAGGCAAACAATCGGGCTAGGAGAATCATATCTTCAGTACGCGAAGTAGATGAACTTTCGTTGACCGGCTTTTTACAGGTGTCTGAAGTTGGAAGACAGTACAATGAGATGCATCATAACCTCGGACTCTGCATATTGCAGCAACCAACATAGAGGCAAAAACCGTATTGTTAATACAATTGCGAGAAACATGCTGCTTGCGGGGCCTCTGTAGTCGCAAAGTTGTCGAGTCTGCTTTGACAAGCGAATGGTCATGGGTTCGAATCTTAGTAGAATTAGGCCATTCGATAGCAAAGTGACTTTAGCATGGGTTTTTCTCAGGCCGCTCACCACCCTTCCTTCGTGCTGAATTCTATGTTATACAGATAAGACGTATTGACAGTGCAAAAATGAGACCTTTATAGCAAAAACATCCCATCAAGAAGACTGGCATCTCTTTCTCACGCCCATACAAATGACGAGTAACAGAAGCAACAGCGCACCCTTCCCGACAAAAGTTGAAGCTGTGTATACATGTATTGGTTGACAAAAATGTGTGCGAGTGTAGTAATGCATTGCATACGTGTTTGTGTACATCCATATTCTAATTTACACACACTAGTATGTGTAGGTTCAACTTTAACTCGGCAGATAGCATTGCTGTTACTGTCTCTCGACTTTTGACAGAATTACCAGTCTTCTTGATGGAGTGTTTTTGCTTATAGTTAAATAAATGCACTAGTAATCTGCACCAGGGATGGCTTTGGGGACAGCACTGTCATGTGGAACGAGGTGGGTAAAGTAGAGAAAAGCATTGAAGGAAGGGTACTCAATTACACACAAACACGCATAAAATTCAATAAGCATATCGCTCACTCAATAGCGATTATAGCCAAAATAAATGCAGTGCGGGTTATACAGCAAACACCCGGGCGATATCACAATAGATCAAATTATACCGGTCGCAGTGATGAGTTCATATAGGAAAAAAAATGTGCTGCTCGGGTAAAAAATGCTGATAACCGTTTGTTGCATTGTTCTCGGATGGAAACGTGTATCATTGTAATTTGCACAGAATCAATACTATTGGCGGCTGCAATTGTTCAGACATTAGCTGATCCGCAGATAGTTATCGATGCTATTTATTTTTATGCCTTCATTTTCATATGTGAATCGCAAACAATACGTTGTCGCGAATATATCGTTATGACTCGAATGTTAACTAGATCAAACGAAATAAAAATATATGGTGCTAGGTTCTAGGATTTGTAGCTTCAATCACATATTCTACCTCTACGATATGCTGCTCATATCCTCTTAGCAACTTTCTGCTATATTTAGTAAGGACAGTAACCTGAGTACCTTACAGCGTAGCGGGAGCACTAATAGCTTCATATAGAACTTGACTCACTTTTAGAAGGCAGTACCTCCAACGACACATTATTGAAGGCCCCCATTCCAATACTCCTGCAATATGCTCTGGGGTACACAAAGATTGTCGGTGGTGGACCTTTGTGCAGAAAAGCTGCCTGCTGCAGCCTCAACGATCCTATCTGATCTTTAAGCTTTTCAAGAATCCAGCTAGCATAGACCTTGTACCTAATACAGTTTAAGCAAACCCGTCGATATTCGTTTACTGTTCTAGGATCCTCCACTTGGAGGGAAACGGAACGACTATCACCTATTTCCATTCTTCCGGTAGCTCGTTCTGTTCCTACATATCAAGTAGTGCAGCTCTAGGATTGTTTGTTCGTCGCTATTTTTGAAAATTCGCTATTTAACCATCAACCCTTGGCGCTTTTCCATTTTTCATTCGGTCGACAATTGATTTCACTTCAGCAAGAGTATTTTCAGGCTCAGATAGGAATCTGTGATCTAGTATACTACCCGTCATCTACTAAAGGACAATCATTCAAACCGATAGACTTCGTTTTGCTAGTCGTTATTTTCCTCTTGTAACGCTTCAAAAGGCTTTGCCTTACGTTACATATGTCAATAAATAAATAAATAAATAAATAAATAACGCTTGAGATAACCGAAGGTCCGATTTATTCTCTCACCGACCGGGTACTTATGAAGATCCCGAACGAATCCTTCGATCTCTTTCTCCTCGGAGCCGCATCTCAGTCCGTTAAGCTCTTGCCAGGCCTAAACCATTTGAACGATCTGTTGGTCCTATGGCATTCCTTTGTATTTACGCATAAATCGGGCTTCATCAAAACCTATGCCACGGAGTCATGTATTTTTTGGCGTGGTTTACTACAGCGCCTTTTCAAAGGCTCAGTCGTATCTATAACAGACTTGATTGACTCGCTAGTTCATTTACTATCAAACCACAGTAAAACCTTAACTCGTCCTCAGTTAGTTGATTTCTGGTAATCTGATGATAAAGCGCTGTCAATATTGTTGGATTGCCATTTCCAATTGTTACTCTGGTTATCAAGATCTGAACATCGTGTAATAAAACTATCTACATGAAATCTCTTAATGAAAAAATCGGGCAATTTTTTGACACAAACGCGTAAAACACTGTCGTAGTGAGTGCGAACATCGTTATGCACGCTATGATCGAAAATGCAATAAACCGGCCAAGCTTCATGTTCTGATCTGGTAGGGCTAAATTCGATCTTAACGTTATCTTGATTTACATCAATTGATATCTTATGAAGATTTGTAATCGCGGCAATGGACTCTGCACCATCCCAGAAAACTTCAGAAGCCGTCAGCAATTCGTTTAATATCTTTCCAATTTGATTTCAGCGGAGGCATTTTCCGGGGCACAGACCGCAGCAAATGGCCGGTATATACACACTTAAACGATTCGGTAAAATTTACCGAAATCTAAACAGCTGAACGTTCGGTAAAATTTTTTATTGCACCAAACATTACTAATGATCTGTAAACGTCGATTGGCACCATCAAAATTTATACCGAACGTTCAGCTGTTTAGATTTCAGTAAAATTTTACCGAATTCGGTCCTTTTTGTTAAGTGTGTACGAATGAAATAGATGGCGTTTCGGGGTGATGCTGTATAACTGATGAATAGTTGCTCCGAAAAGGCAGTTGGCACTTGGAATTTGCAACAACCAGTAAACATTACCCATAAAGCAAAGCAAAGCCCAGGTGCTACAGTCCGTTATTGAAACGTGACCTTTTGTTTTTATACGACAGACTTCGCAGTCAGCTGTTAGAGTACGAAACAAATGCTACGATCCCATTGATTAACAGACTCTCCCAGCCGAGATTCGATCATACCACGACTGGCTTATACTCATACCTCGAGGCCAACTAGGAGGTTGTACCCATCAATTATGGATGGATCAATGGATTATGGTTCCATTTATGGGCAATGTACGTGTACATTACCGGTATTGTCCATAAATTGATCCATAATCTTTAGCTAGAAGCATTGGTTCCTCGGCTGGATTGTCAGATCTTCATATCAAATTAATGATGTTTCCATAAAATAATTATACTACACAGGGTGACAAAATTTTTTTTTAATATACTTAGTCGCACCTGGTACGTCATAAAAACACATTTAACTAGAAAGATGTAGACCCCCAAAATTTCAAGTTTTGGCCGATTTTTGGAAAATCCATTGTTTGAATTTCCATTTCTGTTTAGTTCTAGAACCATTAACTAAACTCGTACACTCATTTTTCGAGTTTTTCAGGCTGTAGAGCCCACAGACAATTGATTCTATTAAAAAAATTTGACTCATCCTACAAATTATTTGGATAAACAAGCTAAAGGTTAAGTTTTTTGAATATGTCCATATTCACGATGGTTCTACAAAAGTTAGAGGAGATTTTACACGATTTCTATATCTAGTTGTAAGATTAAGCGGGCGATAATAGAAAGTAAATACAGTATCCTGAAATCCGCCTTTTGGTTCTAGGGCTAAATCAACACCAACAACACGAACGGCTACTGGAGGACGTCAAGGATCTCGGCGGCATTCCCTACTAGAGATAAGCGAACGTTCACGAGCCGTTCAAATGCACCGGTTCACAAGAAAGAGCGTTTAACCGTTTTGTGTTCGACAGGGTACCCCTTTTCAGATTTCAAAGTACGAAATTCTAAAGTTTTCTTCGCTCCTTGATACTGAAACTCTGTGACATCTCAGAACTAGTTAAATTACAACTTTTTATAAAATAAGTTTTCATGTAGCACTTAAGGGGGTGGAAAGGACCTATTAAAGCCTAGGGAGATGTGGTTTGCGTCGCTGATCAGGGTAACTATAAAATCATAAATAAAGTCATCCCTGATTGGTACCTGTTTTGCTCCAGCTTCCCAGCAAATCCCCAAGTATGCAGAGAATGAACGAGAAAAATTAATTATTTTCGCCTACTTAAGAAAAAGTTTCTGTCTGACAAATTTCCTTTACCGGAAATTGATAGTATTTTGGATCAACTCGTTAGAGCCAAATATTTTAGTATCATTGATTTTATGTCTGGTTTCAAGTTCTATAATTCCATTTGATCGACGAAATAGCTAATAGGATGCTCAGTAAGACACCATTTATAACTGAAGTTTTTGGAGCGTCTTAGTAGAATACGAAAACTAAAAATAAAAAATAAGAAAACTTATACAATTTAATTCTACTATTTAACTCCAATTGAATTCTATACACATAGTAGAATTAAATTGGATAAGTTTTCTTATTTTTTATTTTTAGGACCATTTATAAACTTAACAGCAGTTTTTGATCGCCATACAAATTACGACTTAAAATTAAATTTAGAAAAATGCAATTTTTCCTACATAACTAGGACACCTTTGAACCAACTGTTTAAAAAGAACACAATCATCCAATGGGCTACAGAATGTCAAAGGGCTCTTGCCGACTTGAGACAAATACGGCCATGATCCGTAGGAATTATTAAAATAGAAAAGATTTTCGGGAAAGTTCCCAGGCTTGGTCAGAAAATATTGAAAGATAAAAAAGGGTACGGTCTTTTTAGTGAATTTTTCGAGGGGTTAATATATAATGGTTTGTCAACAGGTGCCAAACATTTTTTAATTTTAATTGTCAACTCAAACATCAGCATATAAATCATTCATTCCACTTCCACTCTTGCTCTCACGTGAGCGCAACTTTACTTACCCGATCAATTCCTATTGGTCAAATTGCAGCAGCGCACTCACCATCAGTGAGGGAAACACTTCCGCGCGCGGAACAGACAAATGGACGACAATGGTCGGCAATGCCACCACCGCCCGTCGAAACATCCAAAAAACAAATCAAAAATCAGAACCAAAATAGAGTGAAAAATAAAACACAGCTGGCAGGCAGGCGATTAATTTTTTACAGGAGGAATGTGTTTGGATTGATTTATTTTTCGCAGCGATTTTTTTTTATAACGGTTATAAAACATTTCATAATCTTAACAACGTCTTTATTTTTTAGGTTTTTTTTTGTTTTCATTTTTTTCTCTGCATTTAGCGTACTTTCCTTTTTGTTTTACTTTTCATATGTTCTTTTAATTTCTTTTTGAAATAATTTATTTTGGTTTTTGGTAATATAATAATAATAATAATCATAATAATAATTTATTTAATTTATCATTAAACTTGTGATTACTCTATATTACTTTCTTTCCTCTTCTTCATTTTTTTCCGACGCTTTCGTTTCCCGCTAGGCGATTGAGTATTTGTTGTGTGACTTCACGCATACTTGTTCTTCTATCCTTTCCGTGTTTTTTTTGTGTTCGTTTTGCGCACTCCTGCTATCAACACACGCCCAGTGCGTGTCGTGCTCTCTCTTTCTCTCCCTCCATTTCTTACTTTCTTTCTGTATCCATATTGTTATCTGCACTTTTGTTATTTTCTTGTTAGTCTTCGATTTCGCAAAACTTTCTTCCGGTTCTTTCCGTGTGCATTTCTGCATTCTTTCGTTATTTGAAAACGGAATTTTTTTTGTTTTGGGTTTCACTCCACCGGTTTATGTTTTTGCTCTGTTTTATCGTGAGATACCGATTGCGGGTTGATTTTCTTTTTTTTTGCTTTCCTATCGTGTTGGTGAGTGAGTTGTTTCGCGCCGATGAACGTGTGTGTGTGCTATACTTTTTTGTTAATTTCTTTTGTTTCCCTAAATTCATTTAGTTGCGATTTTTCGTTTTTTTTTGTTTCTGTAGTTATGTTGTACAATAAGCGTTCCCTTCTTCTGCACTTGGTATTTTGGTTGTTTTTGTTTCAAGTGTGTGAGCGTGTAAGGTCATTTGCGTGCCCGAGCTGTCTGTGATCGGATCCTGTGCAGCTCGCCATTTTTTGTTTCTTTGTTGTTGCTCCAATAGACATGGTTCTCGGATTTTGTAGCAGTACACGTGATTATTGTTGTAATTCTCAATCGCTATACAGCATTCTGTTTTTTTTTTCTCGTGGCATAGATCTAAATGTCTTTGGTTCAGTAAAGTTTTTTTTTCTGTCTATGGCATTTTTGTTTGTTTGCTTAACTTTTTGGTTGCGTTTCGTAGTATATTTATTGTATGTTTTGCTCTGTTTAGTAGTTTTTCCGATAATATGCTGAATTAATTTGGAGGGACTTGCGACGAAAAGGCCAAGTGGACCGTATGTATGTATCTATGTATGTATGTAGATGAATAAATGTTTGCATTGTGGCGTGTTCGCGTGATCGTTCTAGTATGACAGCGTATGTGTCAGTGTGTGGGTGTGAGTGTCATTAAAGCCATTTCTATTAAAAATAGTGTTTTGCTCCGTTTGAGTTTCGGATCCAGCCCATTGTTCAGGGTCTAAGCTTTGTTTGACTACGGTTGGATACAGATTTCGGTCATTTTTCTGTGTTTGAAACAAGGTTTTAGAAAGAATAGTGGAATTTTAAAAAACAACCCAATCTTATTGTCGCAAACTTTGGTATTTTTTTTTGGTAAAACGTATGCAGTTTTGGTAAAATTCAGAATGGTATAGAACAGCGTTTGAACGATGAGCTGGAATCCGTTTTTTTTCTTGTTTTCAGAATGCAATTGATGCGCTTCTTAAGTTTGAAAATGAGAGGAAATCTTTGCGACTTCAGCGGCGTGATGCTTTTGTTTGTTTTGTTGTAGGTCGAAGAGGAGAAAAGATTATTTTTTACTATTCTTCTTTAGATTATGAATTTGTTTTGCTATTGTCCTTCTTGTTCTATTCAGTTTCCATCCAGCTTTCTGCTGCAAGACAATTTAAGAAAAGAACATTTCTCGATGTAATTTCGAAAAGTATTTTTTTAAATCTAATTCGAGAGCCCAAGAGGTTACTGGGGGGAAAGAAAGGTAGTATTTACAGTGGAAAACGCGGGTGTTGATTTAGATTTGCTTCCCTCGCGACGCAGTAAGCCATGCGTTCGCTAGAGAGGGCGACCGTTTTTAATTTAATTTTTCTCATTTTTTCCGTACGTTCTAGGTGCAAGAGCGCGGCGTGTCTCCGAGCTACCCGACGCACTTCCCTGTGTGTTGAACCGAGGCGAGGAAAAGCGAATCCGCAATGGACGATGAAGAGAGTGTGCTGCAAAGTGTCTTGTGAAAGGGGGGAGGAGTTAACTACAACCCCAATGCAATGAGTGGAACTTCGCGTTAAAAAAGTGCAACCTTTATCATTTGCGAGAGATGAAACTGGAAAACTCGCCCATTTGATAGGTAGGTGTGTGTGTGTGTGATCACAAAGCCATAGTTTGTTTTTTGCTTCCCTCTGATTCATCTCTACTACTAAACGCTTCGCAAATGTTTTTTTTGTTTATTTGTGTGTTCTCTTTGGCAACCTTCTTCAACTATGTTTTGATTTTTCTTTTACCTTGACTATGTGGTGTTTTACGATTTTCTCTCAAATGGCTGAAAAAAACCTCCTCTATTTTTAGTTTAGTTTGCTTCGTATTTTCCGTATTTCTGATTTACTGTAAAAGTTTTCGTCGGTTATATCTCCAACGCCTCCTGTTCGTGGTTGATTTTCCTCTTGCTTTCAACGTCTAGTTTTGCTGTTCATTTAGAATTTTAATATTATTGTTTCTTTTAACTAAACTGTCTTTAACTTATGTCACATTTAGCGGTATGACTATTCTGTTTTAAATCTTACTTTTATTTTACTTTTTTTTTATAAAAATGTATGGCAGGAGCAATATTTTTTCATATTTTCTTGAATCTTTCGCAACCGTCTGTAATACTTTTTTCGATTTTTTTAAATATATTTTATCAAAAGAAGTTTTAAACTTACCGCGATGTTTTTGTTATCTGTCTGCATGAATAGGTTTGTGTTTGCTTAAACTGTTTTGTTTTGTTTTTTTTTGTTTGCTTGTGTAATGGTTTCGCCAGCAGTTAGCTTGTTTGTTTTGTGAGTGTACGCTTGCTGGGTTTTGCAGAGATTCGAAAAATATGTGTCAGTGTGTGTTTGAGTTGATTTTCCGTTAGCTTTACTTTATTAATTCTTGGTTGAAAAAACATAAGCCGTGAGATGTGTGTAAACTGTTTTACTGTTCTAGCGGTTTGTTTTTTTTGTTCGGGTTTTTGCTTTGTCTGCTTCAGGTTGGAAATATTCACATTACACAATTCACTATAGGGCCAGCTATAGATGGACAATGCTACCAGAGAGTAAGAGTGTTTTACTTTTTTGTTTAAGTTTTTTTTTGTAATTTCAGTTTTGTATTTTATACATCAAGTGACATTCTCGAAGGGAAACAAACAGCATCCTGAATAAGCGCGGACAAGATCTAATTTTACAGCAATTGACAGAAAGTAAACGATAAAAATTTAGGTTCGTTCGACTGCCTCCTAACCTATATATGTATTTACTTCGGGTGTGGATCGGACACAAAGAAAAAACGGGGTGGAATAATTATAAACCACTTATCTCAAACTACCTAGCTTTGCATTTGCGATTCTGCGTTACTTCACTGTTTTTTTTTGTTCTTTTGTTAAGTAGGTTTCTTCTGGAAGAGGATATCATTCTTCTCTCTGTCTGTTCTAAAAAATACATAATTAACTATCACATTATATGATTTAATAAAACCGTTTTACTATACAAATTCTCTCAAAGAGAACGATGTTATCTCAGCATATTTTTTTTTTCTTTCTCTTATGTTCTCAAATTTTGGATAAAGCGGGTAAAAAACTTTATACGCCGAATTTCATGTTTCATTTTTTGTTTAATTTCTCAATCAATTAATTACTTGTCTTATAAAAAAATATATCCTTTTTTTGTTTTCTTAATGATTCTTTGGTATTATTTTCATCTTGTGTTAATAATTTTACATATTTGCCATTTTTAAAGTTTCCTACCCTTTCCGTGGATTTTCCGCGAAAAGATTTGCCTATTTACAGTGTTGGTTTTTGTTGTTGTTGTTGTTTCCTTCTTATAAGTTATTTTTTTTTTGGTTTCCTTTTAATACTACAGTAGCTCAGTATTGTTTTTCTTGTTTTTTATCTTCTGCTTCTGCTGTTTGATCTGATGAATACAAAAAGAAAATTTTTGTTTTTTTGCTTTTCACCATGCTTTAGCTTCGTTTAGCACTGCTCTAATCGTTCTGGAAGTGCCGCTTCCGTAATGGTTGTGTGAGACTCTGTGTGTGTGTGGTTATTTTTTGTTTGTTTGTTTCTGGCAAAAATGTATCAGCGTTAAAGTGATAGGTTTATGTTTACGAATTGGGAAAAAGTCTAATGTAAGTTAGTAGTCACTGTGATTTTTTTTATAAAGGATAAGATCTTCCGATAAATTGAACTTTTTACCTCCTATCTTCCGTTTCGTTAAGATGTGCGAGTATTGTTGCTTTATTTTTTGCTAATACTTTCCCTGTTCGGTCTCCTTCCGTTCCAGCATTCGCTCGCGCTCAACTAAAAGTAGAAAGTCTAATCTCTTCTTCTTCTACTACTATAACAGCGTTGGATAGATTCGTGATGATTTGATCTTTGGCAGAATTACAATCCGTACTACTAGTGATAGTTTTTTCTTATCTTCTTGCTGCTAACGCGTTTGCGATTCTGCTATGTAGTTTTTAAAGCGTATGGATTTAGTATTCATTTTTTTTTCTTCTTCATTTTTTAATAGGAAATCAAAGATGCTGCACGCTCCCCCTTCCGCTGGCTTTTTCGCATAGAAATATGGACTAAACTCAATGCAAGAGCGTTAAACTGTCACGCCGCGCCTAGCTGCTACAAAGTCAGTTTTCTCTTCAGTTACTAGGTAAGAGTGCATTATCTTTGCGTCGTATTTACTTTATTTTTTTTCTTTTTGCTGTAAAGTTAATTTATACATTTTAGTCATAAGAATCATGGTTCTGGATAATTTTATCGTTAATTAAAATTCACTTTCCTACCTTTTTTTTCCTCCTCGCAGATCGTTTTTGTCCCCATTCGGATTTTAGTCTAGATAATGGTGAAATCAAACAGAGAACTTATCGGACAATTGGACAATCCGATTAACGACCGGCTTTGCTGTCGGGACGTGTGCTTTCTTGTTGTTGGGGGTGAGTGGGTGAAAAGTGTGTTGGAAGATTTAGAGGAAAAAACTAGCATTTTCTGGTTCTCCTCCGGTTACGATTACAAAACTACTTCAGGAAACGGATGTAAAAGGAACTGGCTAGCTTGCTACAGATTGCTCCGTCTCTCTCGGTCTCAACCTAACGCGAACGATTTGAAGCTGGTTGGTTTGTTTTGCTGCTTATCAATAGGATGCACCGCGAAAGATGCCATTTACGCTAGAAAGAGCCAATAAGGTTTGTTTTATTTTCAAATTTTATATTCATCTACGATTTTTCACCGGCTATCTAACATATTTTGTTGTCTAATCTAATGAGTTATTTGCCTTTCTAATCCAAGCGAAAAATAAATTCTCTTCTATCGATGATTAATCGCGCACAATGTGAGGGCTTAGGATTGTGTCAGTGTCAGTTTGTGGCCACCACGGTGTGTGTGTGCAGTAATACTCACGTGGGATTACGATTGTTTGCGCTATTGTCTGCTAATAGAGCTGCTCTGGATCTGCTCCAAACGCATTCCGGTTCCGGCATTCTCTATTTCTTCGTGTGTAACTTTGGAACACCGATCAGTTTCCGTTTTTTGTTTGCGATTCATGATTAGACTGCTTCCGGTGGAATCGAATTGATTTGAATTTATCAAACCAAATCACAATCACGAAAAATTATGAATTCAATTTTAATGTGTCGTTAAATGCTTGCTTTGGCAACACACCCGTAAATGTCAAAATGAGTTCAAAACTTTCAAAACTTCGCTGGCATTGGTTGGTTTCCAAAAAATTGCGTATTTTGTTCGTGATATTGCCAAAAGAGGTAAACTGTTCAAAATATGAAGACACTTCTTACAGAATCCAACGAGATCGTCAAAGGACTACTCTGCTTTCTCGAACGAAAAAGATTACAGAGATAGCTTTAAAACAGCTTTACTCTGTATACTGTTGCGAAAAGCATTTGGAAAACTTCCTTGCAGTAACCATACATTTAATGGTCGTTCCGTTACTTGGCACTAGCAGCCGCTGGTAGATTCGTGGCTTACCGTCGAGAATCTTGGCGGACATTGGCACCAACTTCCAAAGAACTGGCAAAGAGCTGAATAAGCATCAGAGGTGTTGAATGAAAGTTTATTCCCCCGCAACGAACAACGCATTTTGGAGGATGTTGGGAGCGTTTGCTGCGCTCAGTAAAAACTACTCTTTGAGCCATTTTACAAAAAATGGCCTTACGTACTACTTCGTGTGAAGTAATGTGTACATGATTAATAGCAGATTTTCGACCCATGTTTCGAAACGCGTTGCCGTTAAGACTCAATTTAGTTCGATGACCATTTTGATAGACGAGACATGAACCGTCAAACAGGCCACAAACATTCGCAAATATTTGCCGATCGTTTGTGGTGCAAGTGGATATCATCCCCTCGTCCGTCAGTAACAGTGTAACTAAAACCGTCCTTTTCAAGGCCTTTTTTAAAGATATTCAAAATGGCCCTTTTCAGAGCACACATCATTCGGGAATCCTTCGAATTGATAATGGGGGTTGTATGACGGATGCGGATTCTAGAGTATCTGATTCAACTACATATCGAAGATAACAGCTAACAATAGTTAAAATGTAGTTGAAAGGTTGTGTTGAACTGGTGAATCAACCAGTAGGTACGTACCAGAACCAAAAGTACCAAAGCCAATGAGTGGGACATATGGATGGATGCATGGAGTTTGACAGCCACACCATCTCTCTGGCCACTCAATTCATCAACAGAAATGCTAGCATGGGGGGGAGGATTACCTTTTTTATCTGATTTTAGAAGTGCGAGAATTTTTCACTATTTCAATTTGACCAGAATGCGGATTGGCAGAAAAATAATGGCGTCTCTGTGATTCCCTAAAAGGGGAATCCGGCCAGTACCCTGCAGCTAAGGCCGATTAAACAATGTTGGTGGAATACAAAAACGGACTTGCTGCAAAGCATGATTCGTGTTCGGGAAAGGTTTGAGCAATTGAATAAGACTGAAACAGTCGGCTTACAGCAAACTGAAAATCCTGTTACGTGTACTCGACATTACGCAAAAATTTAGAAGAAAGAGGAAGTGTAGCTAGTTACTATCTAGCTAGCTATCCAGTTTTACTGCTGTATGGACATTCCAACATCCATAGGTAGCATTGCTGTAGTGGTACTAAGTACGACGGCTCCGAATCGAAGCAATGACTAGTTTGATAGCAAATGTAAGCAGTTACTGGAGAAGAAGAATGCAGCATCGTACGAAAACTAACGAGCAATAGTCCATACAGGAACGGTACGAGAAAACCCGATCTTCCACACAAAGAAGCGTCAACAGGAAGAACGAGATCGAGAACCGATCGAAGAACTGTAACTGTAAATGGTTCTCAATAAAGTCCCGACAGAAACGCGTCGAAGAGAGTGCCTCCGCGTCGGTAAAATGGATCGATCTGGTTGGACCTGTTGCAGACTAAAGAGCTGTCAACGAACAACCATTCCGTGCTGATGCACAAAAGTCATCCATTAGTGATGCAACTGCTTAAATTATTGTGTAGAGCACTGGTTGCCATGGGGTAGCCATGGTGCGGGTTAAATTACAGCATTCAGCTCCCTAACATGCTCGAGGTAGCACAAATTAACCAGGTATCCTCTCAGCTATTAAAAGTCTCAACCCTCAGATTAGCGTACGGGTTGCACGGAGCCCTTCAAAGGGTCACAGTTTGGCCATCACTAGTGTAGAGAGTAAGTCAACTCCTAGGCTTCGCAGATGACTTTGATATCATAATCAGGAACTTTGCGACGGTAGAGGTAATCTATAAATAAATGCGTCGCAGAAAAATACATAAAAGGAACAGGGTTAAAGGAAACAAACGCGTACCTCCCACGTTCGGTAATCGTTGACGGCGACGAACTAGAAGTGGTAGATGAATTCGTGTATTTGGGATCGCTGGTGACCGCGGACTTCAACAAGGAGATCCAGCGGTGCCTTCAATCGGGAAATCGGACCTACTTTGTCGTTCACAAAACGTTACGATCAAGAAGCATACGGCGCCGTACGAAGCTGACAATGTACAAAATCCTTATCAGACCGGTAGTTCTTTATGAACCTAAAGCCGTGACATTGATTGGAGAGATTCCCGTTGTACCGTTGGTGAATACCGGTAGGCACCAGGAACCGAGGGGCTTAACGTGCAAGATGGCTCATCCAGTAGTCCAAAATTGAATTGAATAGAGACGACTGCTGGAAACTGCACGAGCCACCGTAGCTCTAGGCTGGTGACGAAGACGACGACGAAGCTGATCCAATCAAAATGAGCTAATATTATTTGACTTCAAACCGTCGTAACTTGAAACAACTAACACAGTTTCAATTGTTGTATATACTTTTACTCTTTTTTTTTGGGAAATTTACACCCTGCACTAAAGAAGAAGTCTATAATAAAGCAGAAAAATGGGAGCAAAAGATGTGCCATTTCTCATTCTATCGCAGTTCCGTTTAGCTCTCGATAGTCCCACGGATGCTACAAATATTCCATATTCAGATATTAGTTCACAAAAAAAGAGGCTGCTATTACATTCATGTTACAATGCCTTTTATCTTATCCGGACCGGAATAATAAAAAGGGCACTCGAAAAGCAAGCATCCAACTTTTTCTCACCGGTTTATTTTATTCACCGCATCGGTCGTGACACCGTCCAGGTGTTTTTCTGTATTCCGCACTTCGTTCTTTTTGCAGTATTGCTATCGAGTAAGCGAACTGCTTATTATTCGTGCTTGAGAATCAGTGCTTCGCCCGATTTTTTCCTTGCATGCTTTTTACTACATTTCAACCAATGTTGCTCTCTAGAGGCAGGAAGTGCGGACACTGGTTGTAATTTGGCATTGGGCAAGTGACTTCATTATGCTCCTCAAACCAGTACCATTTTTACAACTAGCTCCGACTAAAGGCTTCATCGTCAGTGAAACGGAGATAAGCACAAAGGAAGCGCATGTATGTGTGATGTGTTTTTCTGTTATCAATTTTCGAATGGCTTCTAGATAGTAGAACATGCTATAATTTGAGACTGCATTGTTGGTAGATGCGGAATTCAACATATAAATATAAAGCAAAGATCTGGAGGGGCCTGAGAAGAAACCCATGCTAAAATCACTTAACATTCGCCATTCGACCCGATTCTATGAAGATTCGAAAAGGTGCAGTATGAGCCCTAGCGTGATCCAGCCTAGGTAGACCAGTGTTGCCAGTATTATATGAAGAAATTTTATCCATTAAGCGATGGGTGGACATCTTCAAAATGATAGGAGTTTTGTTGAGCGGCGAGGTAATCTCAAGGGATTTTACCTTTTGGTGAAGCTGAAATTGAAACAGGTTGCTTCAACCTAATGGAACATGACATTTGATATGCTCGAACAAGTTTTCTTCAAAAAAGAACCGAATCATGGCACCTCCCAGTGTTTGCTGTATATCGCACCGCATTTCTAAGCTATGATCACTGTTGAGCGAGCGGATTTTATGCGTGCTTCTGCCCACTGGAGCTAACTCCCTATAGTGTTCCTCGAGTCACTATTAAGCCTTTCTTCAATTATAACTCTCCCTGGCGAGGACCCTTCACGTTCCTCTGCCCAGTACACACCTGCAAGTGTGACTTGCATCGTCAAGAGGGCCTGAGTATTAATCCATGCTTCGCCAAGCCAAATCAAGTGAGCTGACTTCGAACGGCCTTAGTTCTACTCAGAATCTTTGTGCACCTCTGTAGCAATCTGTAGGCTCTGCGAATTTTGGACAGTGTAGAATGCAATGTGTTGAAAAAACCTACAACGAAGTGACTGAGGTAGAATTGGCTGAATCAAAGCTATCTTTGACGAACATCTGCGCATTGCCAGAGTATTGTTTCAGAATGTGTAAAAACGGACCACCGCGGACGAAGGGTTGTTTGAGGATCACTCATAGTTGTGACGTATGAAAAGACCCACAGAAGTAAAATCGGCAACCACATCAAAGTCATCATTGTGATAAGATTTTGATGACCGGAAGCGATGAAATTTATAATTGCACTCTGAAAAAAGAATTGGATGAAATAACATCGAGGCTTCAAGGCAGCGTACGATTCAGTTAAGCGAAATGAGCTATGACAGATTATACTCGAATACACAACTATCGTGTGCAATCTTTGGCGGAAGCAAATCAATCGTCATGTTAGTGGGTAAGATATCGGATTCGTTCGTGATGTTAAGCCAAAGCTTGAAGCAAGACTGTAATACTACCATCGTATTGGAATGTGCTCTACGAACGGCGAGTGTGCAAAATCATGCATGCTCCCAAGTTTTGCGGACAACATCGCTATCATTGACGTAAACCAGTGATGGCCAAACTGCGGCCCTTTGATCTGAATAATTTCCGGCTTAAACCTTTTTGGTGATTCCTAGAATCAGGGTTTTGCAGCCGCATATTTAGCATTTTGTTATGCGCAGGGATGTCGAGTGGTCATTACGGCCCGCGGCATTCATGGAGCGATCTGATTTGGCCCGCACCATGCCATGGCTTGTGTTGAGCTTGGTAGTCCCTCGGGTGTTGGTGCTGGCATGGTGATTGATGGGGATACTTTTGAAGTAGTCGTTGAATGATGAATTAATTTTAGTACACTTGGAACAACAATATGAGCCGTGAAATGAAGAGGCGCCAAATAACTTTTGTAAATTGCTAATCTGCACCAAACTTGCCCTATAAAAACGCTGAAGCTCCCGGTGGTGGAGCTCTACAACCATGAAGCATGGAAGTTGAAAGGTTGATTAGCGAGCTGACAGTATCTGTTAGTACCCCGATAGAAACCCCGATAGGGATGGCATTCGGTGGATGTATGTTGTCGATAAGTATGTCAGCATAACGGCTATTAGGGGCGACTCAGCTCGAAGCGATATTCAAGTTCCGGAGTGAGCATTTACCATCCTAAATACAGTCTAAAACTGACTTCCAAAATTATTTACTGTCAACTGTCACCACAGGTAAATATATTGGTGACCGTGGCTTTCGGAATTTTCTAAAAACGAATTTCAAGAGCAATCTTCGTCGATCAAAAAAGGACGGAGTGGTGTGGAGACGAAGGATAGACTACAACCTTACGAATTTACGCCGAAGGTCTCAGTAGGCATAAGTTGGCCAAAACTGGACGAATGCGCTTGGCAGGATGGGTTATCTACTAGAATGTCTGTATGTCTGTGCTGCCAGATTGATGTTACTTTCATATCTGTTTTAACCATGACAAATGGTGCAGTGCGTGTCTAGCTCTCAAGGATCTGGAAGCAATCAATCGTAAGTCTGGTTAGCTACGTAATGTCAGTTTTCGGCCCATAACCTTGTCTTTAAATTATACCAGCTGTTAACCAACAAGATTGCTTCTGACGTGAGCCTATATAAGATCCAGCAGATCAGTTCGCAAAGAAATCCCACTAGTTGTGCACTTGTGTCCGCTTAGGATCAGTGAATATGTGTGTGGACGGAATACGAACTTCCTTTGGCGGAAACAACGTGACTTTTCTATGAGTTGTAATAGCCTAGAGATGTCACGAAAGCATTCTAACTTCGTTAGAACCCAAACTATTTCTACACGACCACATCGGAAGCAGTACCAACCGGAATCGAACCGTCTCGATCGGTTACCGATTCGGTTTTTTTTTTCATTTTCGTCGTCGAAAAACAAAACAAGTAAACAAAGAAAATACGTTCTTATTAGCTGTACGTACGTACGGCAACCTGCTGATGCTGATCGTCTCTATTTCCGGCACACGGTTCTGCTGCTTCTTCTTCTCTTATTCAGTATTTTGTTTTAGTGAATCCATTGCTTTTCCAAGTAATTGACTTATTGAGTTCCTGTGTGGGCTGGTAAATGTGTGTACGTGTGAGTGTGTGTGTGCCTGCCTTGCCGGCTTCTAGTAAGCGCGCGTTAGAGATTGTTTATCGTGTGTGTTTACTTGTGTATATTTGATGATGATGGTGTGGAACGGATCTTGCAGGTGGTTCGTTCAGCTACCACAAGCGCAACTTGAGTCAAGGTGTCGTCTGTGTGTGTGTTGGTATGTGCGTGTCCACTGATCAGGTGAGCACCGTTCGAGAAAAGCGAACTCCCCGCGATCTGATCTGATCCGATCTGGAAGGAATATACGAAACTAAACAGAAACAGCCGCTGTGTCCGTGTTTGTCGGTCGCGTTCGTGCGAAAAAGGCGTCCGGATTCGCTTCGGTTTTCGCTTTTTGTTCGCTCATCCTCTAGTCACTGCACTTCTCGTCGTCCTTCGCTTCGTTCTTGCTTGATTTGGTCTTTCCGTATGATTTTTTTCTTTGGTTTTATTTTCTTATCAAGGTTTGATATGCATAAAATAGTCTTAACTCTTACATCCTCTGCGTTATGGATTTTTTGTTTGTTTGGCCGTCTGTTCCTTTTCGCAAAGAAACAGAAGCTTTAGACAAGCTGAAACACCGTCGTTTTGCTGCTGGTGCGTTCGAGAAAACAGAAGTGGTAGCACATAAATAGATTCGAAAGCTGTTGAATGCTGTTTAAATCAATCGTTCGGCAACACTGGTCAGAAATGTATATTATTTCGCGTTTGTTGTTTCGTCGTTAGTGATGAAAAATATTTTTCTAGTTTTTTTTTGGAAGAATTAAAGCTTTTTACTCTCTCTCATGTAGTGATGAACAGCTTTTGCTCTGTTCTGATCCTCTTATGATATCTTCTTCGACTTTCGATTCTGTGCTGCTACTTGCAATGAAATTACCTAGCCTTCAGCTTCGAATGATATATTTCGTTTTTTTTTCTCTTAGTATCCAACTATGAATAATGATGATGATGATATTTGATACGTTTTTCTTGCTTAATCGATTTAGGAAAGAAGAAGAAACGAGCATAAGGGATTTTTTCAGGCTGAATCGGAACTGGCTTTTAAAAGGGTTTTACGTTATTGTGTTTTGTATGTGTTATCCTTTCTTGTTTTTTTTTACAATTTATCTATAAAACGGGCTTGTTTTCGGGAAGTTAAAAAAAGATCTTATTTTTGTTTGCCATTTTGAACATTAACTATAAAAAACATTGTTATTACTAACATTAGTTAATTTTTCACTAAGTTTCTTTCCCCTTAGATAATATCTATACTTTTTGCATTAAATTTAAACAGCATCTCAGTAGTTTCTTGATTAGTTAAGTATTATTATTTTTGTTTAAGAAGAAAAAGGAATTTGCTTTTACTTGTCACGATGAAAATTAATTTAGGACAAACTAGGAAATCGTCTGTTTTCTCGTTTTTTTTTTGGTTTGTTCAATGTGATTCGTTTAGTTTTTTTTGTTTCGCTAACTAACGCGCGCGGGCTTTGCTTACTTGCTTGCGATCTGTGTAGTATTTTTTTTTAATTTAAATTTTTAATTTTAAGACTTTGTCTATATGAAGGGCAGTTTGTGAACTCTACTATTCTGATTATAGGTTTACCTGCTCGCAACGGTAAAGGATTTAGTTTAATACTTATTTGTTTTCCTTTTTTTATCTGATTTTATCTACCGCCCCTATCGTGCTTGTTTTTTTTACTCATATTTCATTCAGGCTCTAGAGTGTAATTTTGCTTGTTTTTTTACTGATTTCTGTAATTCTGGTTTGAGTTTAATGGAAAAATAATCGTTTCCTTACTGGATTCTATTCTATTGCAGTGTCCTAGAGACGGTTCCTTACAACTTTCTGCGCTAGTGTTACTTTTTTTGCATCATAAACAAGCGAGCGTATACAGCGTATAACTATCTTTACCTGGAACTCTGGAAAAGTGATTTTCCTTTTGTTCTCAAACAGCTTTGCAACGAACAAAACCGCCTACATTTCAACGTTTTCTATGCCTTTGGATTATTTTTCTATTTTTTTTTTTAATTTTGGTTTGGTTTCGGCTAGAGTCACTTGCTTTTAGATTGAAACTCATCCCCCTTCTGTTACTGGTTTCTGCGCGCTAAAGATAAAGGGATGAAATGAGCTGACTAGAGATCTTACAATTCGGGAGTATTAAACAAAGCGTTGACGAGATTCGGCAAGTTGCGGCGCTTGCACCTACTACAGATCAATCCTTGGCGTTCACAGCATGCTGCGATGCGTAATTTTTGTTTGCAGATCTCCATCGGTTGGGTTGTCATGTTTATTTTCTTGTTTTTTTTTCTGGTTGAGTATAGTAGTAAACCTTTCACAGCAGCAGTTCAGTTGTTGATGTTTTTGTAGAATCTTTTAAGCACTGTAGTTTATTCTTTGTCTACTAATTTTCGATGTTTTACGACGCGTGGTATTTGGTTTAATTACTATGAGTATTCTTTTTTTGTTTATCGGTAGTGGCTAGTGACGTGAGATGCTCTAAACTGCTTTCGGTGAAACTGGCAGCCAACGTATCAGATCAGCCGGCCAAAATATAGCACGAAGAGTCTGTTTCACTGTGGATTATAGTGAAGTGAAAAAGAAAGAGAGAGAAAATATTTGTTAGTGTGTTCGAAGCTATCGAAAGGCTTTCTCGAGAGAGAGAGAGAGTTAGGGCGATTGAGTTGGAAGTTTAGTTTGAGTGTTTTTTCCTGATTTTTTTCTGTTGGGAAATTGGGAGAGACCGCCGCGGTTAGTAATATTGTCATAATGTGGAAGTCTCGTATGTTTTATTATCGGTGTTTACAGTGTCCCCATTCCGGTGTTCCCAAAATTCATTATTTTTACTATGAATTTTTTTTCAAAATTTATTAATCAATCTACACAGAGTTCAGTACATTTCATAACAAAGCAATGGCGCTTCTTTCTGACGAAGCAGAAGCTGATTTTTATGATTCATTCGAGAATCTCCATAATGATGTTTCAACTGTTGTAGAAGAATTTATCTCATTAGCAAAGATTGCATCCGCTCCACCATCCTCATCCCAGGTGGTTATCCAACAGCAACCCTTAAAGGCGCCAATTCCTACGTTCGATGGGTCATATTTTATATGTACAAAGTTCAAAGTTTTTTTTTTCGAAAATTCAATAGCTAAGACGCACCCAAACTGTATCACCTTGATAATGCTTAACTTTGCCACAACTGTCTACGAAGGGGCCATCCATTCAAAGAGTGTCAATCCGGACAGTTTTACAAGAAATGTCAGTGTCGGCATCAAACCGTGCTCCATGAAGAAAGTGTTACAATGTCAACAGTCGAAGCGAACGCACCAGTATCAAGTAAAACTGAGAAATTCCATATTCGAGTGGTTTTATCCCAGGCTAACCACGAACTGGAAAAAACTTCGTTTATTTCTACGGCCGGCAATTGTATGAGAGCAACCACAACTGTACCGTTGCTTCAGGTATCAGGTATCAGCATCTTTGGCTCGAGCAGCACGTTCCTCACAATCATGTGGAAGATTTGTGCCTTGCCCATCTTGCCCGTGTCATCATTTACCTGATGAGGACGGGAAGGAAAACAGGAGGAATAGGAAGGGGTGGATGAGGAATTTGGACAAACACAAACATATATAGAGTAAGGAGGGGTAAAAGTACGATGCGGGTAAAAGTGCGATTCAATGATTTATCAGTGCGGATTCCGAGTAAATTGACTACATTGGCATGGATGGGTGAGTACTTTGACAGCTTAAATCCATCATAAACATTTGTTGTTTACGAATCATAGTTGCTGAGTTATGGATAAAAGTTATTTTAGAACGGTTTTGATGTAATATTTCGTTGTACGGCAAATACGATATCAACAGGAGGATATTACTTATTCACAAATTGTAGCAGCGTTTTACATCACTCAGATATCTCTCTTGAAATTGCGGTGAGAAGAATTTACAAAATATATGTTGCTTTTTCATAATTTAATCAAACCCCGTCAAGCGCCTAGCGGGGCAAAAGTTCGATTTATTGACGGGGTAAAAGTTCGATTCATGGATCGAGAATCTAACTCATTTTACTGACGGGACGACGACACTATGCAAGTCCTTGCGACTTGTAAGGTACTGCGGGCGACGCTGTTCGTCCGTCAGCGTTATAACCGCGATTCTCAACGGGGTTGTTCGGGGAAAGGAGTTCTAGTTCTATCACGCAGCGAAAAAATTCGTTTGTTTCAAACGAAATTTTTATAACAACCTAAAAATATTTTTGTTTCGAAACGAAATTCTATTTGAATCAAGAAAATAACAGTTTCGCTTTTCCATAATTTAATCAAACCCCGTCAAGCGCCTAACGGAGTAAAGGTGCGATTCTCGGACGGGGCAAAAATGTATAGCTTATATACAGCTTTTGGCACTATATTACAGATACTAGAAATGGAAGATCTGCAGAAAACTGTGTTCTACAGATGTTGGTCGAAGGAAAACAATGTTTTACCGCTGATGAAACATAAAACAAACGTTTGGGAAAGTTTCGATCTGTCGGAGGCTGCAATACACCAGCGAAAAATAGGAAAGGTGTAAATTGAGAATATTCCTTACCGAAACATACTGCAGATTGACGATAATATGGTTTTGTTAGCTACTGCTGTGCTAATTTCATGGATTCGAGCTTCGCACTTTTGCCCCGCGGTAATCGAACTTTTACCCCGCTAGTGGGGTAAAAGTGCGAATCGGCACTTGTTCAGAAGAATGTAGAATTTATTTTCAATAACACTATTATTCCAGATGATTTATAGTTGAATGTAAAGACATTGAGTTGCTGCATCACTGTAAAATATATTTTGTTGTTGTTCTTCTTTATATCTCGCGAAAATTGATGACAACTTCAAACATCGCACTTATGCCCCGCCCTACTCTATACCGAGAGATTTTTGTACCCCCGAGGGGATACTGCAATCCTTGTTAGTTAACTTATCAAAAGTACACCCCCTGGGGGGTATACTCATGATAAATAAGAGCTTATAGCTCAATACCGCTTTCGGTAAGGAACATCAAAATGTCTCGTAATTTTAGTTTCCTAAAATCCGATTCATTTAAGACGTAGGATCCAAAGATCCTATGACGCAATTGTGCTACTGCAGGACAGTTGCAAATTACGTGATATGGTGTACCGTAGTCGGATTCACATAAATTACAATGAAACGATTCAGCTCGCTGTACCGTTGCTTACGACAGTGGCTAATGTCAATCGACAAAAATGACGAGTTCCTCTGGATGGTGAATCCCAAGAGAACTGTGTGGCAGAAAGGATGGCTACTCTTCTGAATTTACCTAAGATGCACGCCAATGTTTCTATAACTGGTTTAAACGCATTGCGTTCTCTTGTCTGCGGCAATGTTTTGTTAAAATTTCGATCCCGAGTATCGACTTTTTATGCTAACCTTGAGTGTTAAGTCACAATTACCGGGTCTGCTCAAATTAGAAGTCACTTAGGGTGAATCGGGTATGGTGGATGAGCTATTAGCCATGCTACTCTTCAACATTCTAATGTTGATACTATTGATGAAGTGGAGAATTCAATGCAACGTATTTGGCAGATTTTTTCGCAATATTTTTCGCCACCAACAATGTCGAAATTTCATGCAGAAGTATGAGGCTTCGAGTAATAATTACACCTTGTTCTCTATCGCTTCTCCATACTATTCCAGCTAGAATTGTAAGCAAAAAACAGCGAATGCGTGTCATTTCTGTGTCATTTTGTGTGACTGATCATCGCACATAAGAGAATGTTTGGTAAACATGTGGAAAAAGTGTCATCTGTTTCAGTTTCTGGTGCAGGCTGATCGCTATTCTATAATGCTAAGGCTCCGCAAGCACCTGGTAACATTTTCACCGGATGTTTCAATAATGTACAGACAAATTTAAGTTTCACCAGAAGACACACACTTCCAGCGGATCTCCTGGAGAGCAAACCCGTCTCAATCGATACGACTGATTTTAATTCCATAAATCGAATCGCTGTTTGATGCAACTTACCGAAGATGAGGGAGATATTTTTCCAGTTGCTGCCCGAATTATTAAGCAAGAGGGCTACATACAGAGACTGTAGATTACAGAGGCGCCGAGACACTCAAAACCCGCTAAATTTTGAAACAAAACGGGGATTACCATTATAAATAAAGGTAACTCTCCGTTTTCGTTCAAAATTTAGCGGATTTTGAGTGTCTCGGCACCTCTGTAATCTACAGTCTCTGTAAGGCTACATGGGCGACCTTTTCTTTGGCGCTGAAACGCTCGAAGAAGCCATGGAAAGTCAAATTGAACTCAAATCGCTACTTGGAAATGGAGTTTTTTCAATACATAAGGAAGTAGCACGTCCATCATCAACCAGTGCAACGATCCTTCCGACTCTATCTAGCTGTGCCGCCCAGCCGAGATTCGAACATACGATAACTGGTTTGTTAGACCAGTATCGTACCTGGAAGCTAACTAGGCAGACACGAATGCCGCAGAAGGTAATAACAGCCCTGGATATGCACATCAATGAAATCGTTTTGTGATGCGACAGCACGATTGTCCTGACTTGGATAAAAAGACCTCTCAATCAGTTACAAGTGTTCGTGATAAATCGTATTGCTGGATTCCAGTCGCTAACTGCTAATTGCCAATGGAAGTTCATTTGCTCCCAACAAAACTCCATAGAATCATGCGGCTAACTACCCGAGGAGCTTAAAATTACATTTTTCTCCAAGCATAGCAGTTTTCGACGAGTTCAGAGGATTATGGGTTATGTTCTGCGTTTCATAGAAAACTGTCGCAAAGGTGTTCAAGAAGGCCGCTTTCGTAGGAGTCTGACCTGTGCGATCAGAATGGCTATTCGCGGTTGCGTAAAATGCAGTCGGTTCAGTACAGCTCATGGGCACCATCTATCAGAGCTTTACCACCAGAGCCATTTTCTGTAACCGGGATAGATTACGCCGGTCCTATTTGGCTCTAATAAGTAGCACGACAGCATCATGTAAAAAGTTACATAGCCGTTTTCATCTGCATGACAACTGAGGTCGCCCACCTTAAAGCGGTTTCGGACCTCAGTACGGATGAATGTTTAGCAGCTCTAAGGCAATTTTTTAGTCGGTGGGGCATCATTGCACTCCGACAATGCAGCAAACTTTCGAGGAGCAAAATATAAGCTTAATGAACTATATTTACAGTTGCAGAACCAGAAACAGTTGCAGAACCAGAAAGACAACGGACGTGTTGAAGAATTTCGCAAACGTCGTGAAAATGATTGGTATTTTATCCCACCAATTCGGCGTTTTATGGGAAGCCGCGGTAAAGTCGGCCAAAACACATCAATGTATAAAGCCAAGCATCAGAGTTGCCACAATAGTACTACTGCGAGACTTCAAACGAGATACATATCGACAGAAACAGAAAGCTATCAACGTTACGAATAATTTAACGTGGAATGTCAGCAGATACTGAATGATAAGACCGTAGGTAGTGCGATTAAGCGAGTAAGCTGCGCAAAGCCACTCGATGGAATTTGGAACAACATACAAGGAGACGCAAACCGAGACGGTTCCGGTTGTTTGTTTTCATTCGAACGCTCCGTTTTTCTAGAAATTTTCAGTGTTAAATCAAAGTATTTATTGATATAGTTTGCGCGAGTGTACTGTTTAGTGTTTGTTCGTTCCTGTAGTATGCTGATCATGTCGATTGGCAAGAGATAAGTATACATTTTCAAAGCTAAAGTAGTTTCCAAACACATCTCATGGAAACAAAACAAACCTGATAAACCCCGATAAAATTCTTCCAGATGCCAATTATCGAAAATTATTTTCGATATTTATTGACGAACACACACACACACACACACACACACACACACACACACACACACACACACACACACACACACACACACACACACACACACACACACACACACACACACACACACACACACACACACACACACACACACACACACACACACACACACACACACACACACACACACACACACACACACACACACACACACACACACACACACACACACACACACACACACACACACACACACACACACACACACACACACACACACACACACACACACACACACACACACACACACACACACACACACACACACACACACACACACACACACACACACACACACACACACACACACACACACACACACACACACACACACACACACACACACACACACACACACACACACACACACACACACACACACACACACACACACACACACACACACACACACACACACACACACACACACACACACACACACACACACACACACACACACACACGATTGCCGGTCGTGCTCTCCCACATTACGTAACTCAGATGAATCTTTCTTCCAGCGCGATGAATTAGAAACTGCGGCTAAATGGAAAACCAGCTACCTTTGACTTTGTATAGCCAATACCCAATCAAATGCAAATAGTCTTGTGTCAGTTCATTTGATTTCTCAAGGTAGCGATTATGCGACCGCTTCGAAATATCCAGTTATTCTGTAAATCTGTAGTCTGTAAATGACATGATCAAACGACTTAAAGGTGGCGTATGATTCGGTCAAACGCAATAAATTGTGGCAGATACTGGCAGAACATGGTTTTCCGACGAAACTAATTACGCTGATTCGTGCGACGCTGGATGGGCCGGAATCATGCGTCAGAATGGCAGGTGAGACTGAAGCCGCTTTCGTGACATTGGATTCACAGGTGCAATCCGAAGAACAAACGAGAAAAGTAATGGGACTATCATCACGAAATCTGACATGCCTACCACTTACACCGCCAAACAAAGTATATGGCTATTTCCAGGAAACATGTGTGCTCAAATGATGTTCCTGCCGCGTTGGAGCTAGAGCAGGAGTAATATGAAGTACCGTGGACCCCCGTTCGTTTGACCGTTTTTAATCTAAACACTATTTAATTTGAACTCCGTTGGTGCAAACGACGTGCAAATTAAAAATGGTTCAAATGTCATTCTCAACACGACGTCATTTGCTTATGCAGACAATGCACATAAACACGGCTTGTTTGTACTAACCTAGCGTGTTTATTTTGTTTCACATTCCGTTTTCCCAACGATTATGACAGAAATCCGATCGAAGAATGAAATATTCACTGCTTGCAAGTGCGAACTAAATCATTCTACCAAAACAATAACAAAGAGCAGGGCGGCCAATTCATACAAGTTTCAACATATTTAGGGCTACCAGTTGTTCAAATTAAAAACTAACCCCGTTAGTTTGCATGAGCAATCGTTCAAACGAACGGGGGTCCACTGTAGTGGAGGAATTCATATACCTAGGTACGCTCGTGACATGTGACATTCTATGGATTACATAGCTAGGAACTTCACGTAGTTTGCAAATTCGGCGCTTTTCGGCTCGTTTTATACACTAATCCTCTGGGTGGCCCTCCACGGACGTGAATCATGAATGCTAAAGGACGTGTGCTTGGGGTTTTCGACCGCAAAATTCTGCGATCAATACGTGGTGGCAAACTGGTGTTGCGTTGATCGGTTTGGTGGGTAATGCCAGCAAGCGGTAGACAGAAAAAAAATTGCTTGGAAAAATTCTCTGAGTGTTGCCACTAGGAAGAACTTGGCCAAATTCCGACGAGCAAGGACACGATCCTAACACGACCACGACCTATCCTGGTCACGATCCTGAGGAGTGAAAAGCTCCGAAAGAAGGGCAGCGATCGTGAAGAATTAGAACAACTATTTTAAGCTAATGGCGCGCGTAAATTTTACGAGAAGGAGAGCAATGTTTAGGGACGAGGGAAAGAATCTAATTACAAACGAGCGCGAGGTGGACGACAGGTGGAAGCAGGCAGGCTCAAAGGCGAAGTTGTAGAAAAAGGCGAAGCTGAAGTTAACCTGGGAGTGCCCATGGAAGATAGAAATGTCCAAGCACCTGATCTCCAAGAAGTCAAACGAGAAATCGGGTAACGCTGGGCCAAATTTCACCCTCCGACAGGTCGTTCAGAAATGTCGGGAGAACAACGTTCCCACGCACCTTTATTGATTTCAAAGCAGCATACGATACAGCCGATCAAGATCGGCTATGGCAGATAATGCACGAACACGGTTTTCCAGATAAACTGACGCGGCTGATCATAGCTAAATTGGATCGAGTAATCGTGTGCACCTCGGGGACAGATTCGAGTTTCTTTGAGATGCGACGAGGGTTGAGAAAAGACGACGGCTTATCCTGGAGCCTAAGCCAGGAACCGCGACGGCGGAGGCAATCTACGCCAGACTGAAAGCAGAGTCTAGGAGGATTGGGCTTAAAATAAATGCGTCAAAGACGAAATACATGAAAGGAAGAAACTTAAAGGAAACAAACGCGCGCCTCTACGGACGGTAACCGTTGACAGCGACGAACTAGAAGGGGTAGATGAAATCATGTATTGGGAATCGCTGGTGACCGCGAACAACAACATTAGTAAGAAGATCCTGCGGCGCATTCAAGCGGGAACGTAAGGAATCTCTCCAATCAGTCCTGTAGCTCGTGATTTATACGATTCCGCCACTCTCCGCTTTCAGCTTGTAATCCACCAAATATCGTCTGCAACATCTTCCTCTCGAACACGGTAAGGGCGCGTGCCGAACGACAGTGCGACGAAAACAATTCTTTTCAACAACCTCATCGGCACCAGAAACAGATGGGCTCAATGTACAAGATGGCTCGACCAGGTCGAAAGTGATTTGTGACTTCTGAGACGGTAGTACAATGTGGCAGGCTGCGGTTAGCTGGACATATGGGCAGAATATCCGACGGAATAGTTTTCTCCGAAGAACCAGAAAGAGGCCGTAGACTTCGGGGTAGACCCTGCATTCGATGGATGTGCTCTGCCGGGAACGATGCATGTTCAGCTGGTGTTTGAGGGGTTTGGAGAATGGTACCCCAGGACCGATAGTACTGAAGGACAATAATTCGTTCAGCGCAGCATCACCCGTCGGCACTAAAGTACTGCGAACTACTTGTGAACCACCAACCAAAGGCACTTTTGATGCGAGAGAAATTGATAATAAGTAGCAAAGATCATAGTGTAAGTAACAATGTGCCAGCAGTCATCGGCAGATCTGAACTACTTGGTGGCGCTCGCATGGCGTACGTTTATGTTCAAGCAGACTTGCGATTAAATAAGAACTGGACTCTGCATGCTGAACTGAACTCATACTTCTGGACTGGACTCGACTGGACTTCGGATTTTGAGCTGAAATCCGGACTCTGCACTTTGGATTCTGGATTGTACTCTGCACTGGATTCTTGATTCTGGGATCTGAATTCTAGGATTCTGGACACTGTAGCCTCTGAACCGGACTCTGAATTCTGGATCCTTAACCTTGAACTGCACTCCAGCACGCTAGACTGGACTCCAGTCTACAGTAACCAGTGATGCCAGGTTTTGCTGAAGGAAAATCCGTAGTTTTACTGGTTTTACTATCTGTGTTTTTATCACAGAGAAAAGGGGTATAAATTATAAAACTTAGTCAAATTTTAAATCAAACTTTTGATTTGAGGTTTGACCACGGGGTAAATCACTTCCTGCATAAATATTCAATATGTGATAAATATATTTACTATTTTAAATATGTCACCTCATCATAACAACTCTTGCCACATACTGTGATGGGATTTGACAGCATAAAGATTGCTTTGAAGGAGGTGGAAACTTTCGTATAATATTTAATACGGGTAAATATATTTAGCACCCGAGTAAAAATGTTTAATATGTATAAAATATTTTTGATATATTTGAAGTGATTAGCCCCGTGGGTTTTACCGACATTTGTTTTTCATTTAAAGGTTTGTTAGTATCAAGTGTTTCTCAGTTTTGCTGGAAAGTGATAGAAGTGACATTTTTTATCGCAAAGGTACTGTTCTTGATTGTATTTGAAAGAAATGAATACTTTTTTGAATCAAATCAGTTCATGATACATTTCAAATTTTCTCTATCACTTTTATTCTTGTTTACGGCCGTATCCTGCATTCGTACGAATAGTTTGTTTCGAACGAATCGGGAAGCACTATTCTCGTATTCGAATGAACAAAAGGAAGGAGCGTTCGAACGTTCGAATAGATCCGAACGAAAACAAAGATACGAATCGGCTTAACTTTCGAACGAATATCATTCGAACAAAAACAAGAATAAGGGTGTATATTATTCAAGAATGCATACTCTTGACTTTAGACATTCGCCTTTTGCCTTTGTTTTTTCGTATTTCATCTTTTATTTTTCGTCGTTTGGTTATTTCGTATTTTGTCGCCTTTTCCTGTCATCTTCTTGTTGTTTTTTTGTTTTAATTTGATTATAGTCACTTTAACCGCTTGGGTCATTCGTGATTTCTGCGGGATGGGAATTTGAACCCGAGTCCTCGGCGTGAGAGGTGTGTCTACACCGTGTTGACCCCTCGTTCTTGTTGTTTTTTAACGTTAGGTGGTTGTTCTACGTTATGTTCAACATCTGGTGTTCTGTCATCGTCTTTTTGTCTCTTTTCAACATTTTTGACGTAGGACTACGTCTTACGGCAAGTCTTGAGATAGGGTGTCATTCCAAAAAATCGAAAAATGCGAGCGTCACGAAAAATGAAAGGTTTTGAGTGCTAATAGCTCAGCGGTTTTCCGATCGATTTTCAATATTCTTACATCAATCGATCGGGAAATCTTCTAAGAATTGACCCAAATGAAGAAAAGTATGGATTCTTGATGTAGAACTATTGAAAAATTGAAAATGATGAACCTATGTTTTACCAGAATTCTCGCTTCGTGATTGGTTGGAAGATTTTTTACGATGATCTAAACCTATACCAATTTGATATCTGTGCTTGGGAAGTAAGCCAAAACAAGTGACAAAGTTTCCTTATTTCAACAAGATTTCTCAACACCGCGGTTAAACCTAGACCATTTTGATGTCCTTGCTTGGGAAGTACGCCAGAAAGAGTGACAAAGCCCCCTCGTGCCAACAGATTTCTTACGAACGCGATTAAACCTAGTCCAATTTGATGTCTGTGTTAGGAAAGTGTACCATATTTTCTGGTACACAAGTTCGTTGTCCCAACAGATCGCAAATTCTTTACTGCGAGACGATTAAACCTCGGCGAATTTGATATCTGTGTTGGAAAAATGTGCTACAGCTGTAGTGTTCGGTTATAATACGACTCTGTATGAATACGCATGCTTGCTGTTTCATTAGGAGTGTAGTGAAAAGATGTGCTGTTGATAAAATAGAATTGAATTGGTAAAATCCCTTCAACGTGGGGAACCATGGGTGATAAAAACAATCTTTAATTTCAGTTAGGTAGCAGGAAAACAATAGTTTGTGTTCTTGATTTTGTTAAATTGTTTTCAAATGCACAATCTTTTGAGAATTGAACGTATGCAATGTTACTACTTTGATAAATGTTACATACAACGCATGTAGCATATATATATATGTTGCATATAGCATGTATACATGAAGAATCGAATGATAGGGCTTTTGCTACACACACATGCAAGACGTCTGTTAGGCACACATTCCATCTTTTCCTATTCGATGCAGCAAAAACGCGTTGGATAAAATGATCATTTTTTCTAAAACTATTTATACATTCGAAACAATTAATGTTTAAATCAACCAAGAAATGTATCCCGATATATATGTTCACATTTAGCAACTAATATTTCAGTGAATTAGCATTAAATCGGTGAACCAAAAATACGACTTTCGGATGCAGCATGCCGCATAGGCCAAGTTCGAAACAACTGAATGTAGCATTGATTTTAGTATAATTTATTGTTTTCTTGGCCGAAAGCAATCGCTGGTTATAGATATTTGGTCAGTTTTATCCTGCTAAAATAGTTATTAGTTACATTTTTGGTCAATTCTACCGCGTTTTAGCTTGTTTGTTGAAAATAGATTTGTTATTTAGTAAACAGATATGTTACCTTGCTATACATATAACGCAAATAGTAATTTCTGTTTTAAATGAAGAAATTAAATTATTTAAAAAATCTCGCCCTTTCCAGCCCATACAGTCTATATGGAGCTGTCACTTTTGCATGCCCAACAGCTTTCCAATACATATGCACTCTGCAAACACCATATTACAACCATGAATACATGCTACTATCACTACAAAGAGACTTACGTAGTCCTGCGTCACCAATATATGCGGTCGTGTCTTGTACACAACCACTCTGATTTTTTGTTTTTGACATTTTTATAGCTTTTTGTGACGTTTTCGGGTTGATGGCGTCGTAATTAGTGTCGTTTCTGGCATAGCCACTGTTTTACTGACTTGTCTCTTCAGCCAAATGCATATAGTTATAGTCTTTTTGTCGTTTTGTATTGCTGTTGTTTGGCATTTTTGACATGGTTTTTAACCTTTTCTGGTGTCTTTTAATCGTATTTTGTCGTCATTTGTCTTTTCGTCTTTCGCCGACGTCTTTTCGTCACCTTATCGTTGCTTTTTCGAAACCTTTTCGTCGTCTTATTGTCATCGCTTTGCTGCCTTTTTTCCATTTTCGGCGTCTTTTTATCATTTCTCTGTTGTATTTTTATTGTCCTTTTCGTATTTTGACTTTTTGACATTTAGCCGCCTTTTCTTCGTTTTACTGTCATCTCTTCAACATGTTTCGTCCTATTTGTTGCCAAGACAACAAAAATGTTGTCTTTTTCTTGTCTTTTCGTTGGTCTTTCGTCGTCTTGATGACGGCGGTTATTCGCCATCTACGCCATGACTACGAATTAGTCATTTTAGTATGTTTTATCGCCTGTTTGGCAATTTTTAAATGTCTTCAATTTTTTCTCGTGTTTTTTTGTCGCAGTTTTGGCATTCTTTTCGTCGTCTTTTTATCGTATTTTTGCCATTTTTTTTATCACTGTTCCATTGACTTTGAATCACATTTTCGTCAACATTTCGCCGTCTCTACATTGTATTTTCTACATATTTTAGTCATCTTTTCCTCGCTTTTGACAGTTCATTAATATGAATTTCAAAATCAAGCGAATAAGGTTGATCTTTATAATCAAGTAGAAGAAATCCTTATTCTATATGTATTAATGTTTAATATGCTCCTTTTACGCACGCGATAAATAAAAACGCTTGGACATATAAACCTTATAAGGCATATAAGGTTTATATGTCCAAGCGTTTTTATTTATCGCGTGCGTAAAAGGAGCATATTAAACATTAATACATATAGAATAAGGATTTCTTCTACTTGATTATAAAGATCAACCTTATTCGCTTGATTTTGAAATTCATATTAATGAACTGTCAAAATATAGGCATAAAAGAAATGAAAATACTTTTCCATTTTGCCGGACTCTAATCAAGAAAATATCAGTACATATTATTATAAACATAAATATCACTACGATCAGAAAGCGAAGGCAGAGAAGTGGAAAATTGTATGTCATTAACGCATATACTGATGAAACTTTCTATCTGCCGTCAAAGTGATAAATGTTAGTTCTTATTGACAGCATACTTCTCATTAAAGTTAACTATTCTGCTCGCTTTTTTCTCTCAGGAAGAATAAAGTTATACTTTTCGGGAAATTATTCACTGCATTTAGCGTACTTTTGCTTTTTGTCACTAATTGAAACTTTCATGTTTTTCCGCAAAGTTTATAAAAATCCGCAGATTTGAGCACTTGATCCGTAGGTTCGTAGAAAATTCCTAAATCCGTAAAACTACGGATAAATCCGAAGATCTGGCATCACTGCTCCAAACGTTAGGCTGGATATTGTACTGCAGTTGTTCGGTTTGGACTCTGTACTGAACTCAGATCGCTGGATTGAACGTTGAACTTTGGGCTAGGATCTGGGACGGAATTGTGGACTTCCGATCTTAGACGGAATTCTAAATTCCGGTCTGAGCTCTGGGCTCTATAGACTGGATTATGGTTTCTGGGCTGGATTTTGGTTGCTGGACCCTGGACTGAATTTTGGATTGTAGTTTGGATTCTGAAAACTGAACTTCGAATTCTGCTTGCTGGATTTTGGCTCTGAATCTTGGGTTGTAGATTATGAACTATGGATTGAACTGCGTACTGTGAGTTCCGGCCTCTGGATTGGATTCTAAATTCAGACGCCAGACCAGACTTTGGATTTTGGATTAGACACTAGACTTTGCAATGCGGACTCTGGATTATGAATTCCAGACTCTGGACCCTGAACACCGGTCGGGACGGTGAAAATTTTCAACTACGTCTGTCTATACTTTTACTTTCAATGAACGAAAATAAGGTAAATTCCGATTAAATATAGTTGTAATTATGTTGCCTGTCATTGTCGTTTGGTGTATTAATCTGCATTTAAAATACAACCGCCATGGAAAGGCACTGAATTAGAGACAATACGCTAAATAACGCAGTACGCGGTGCGGTCAATCCCAATTTCCCCTTTCGAATGGAATGGTAATTTTTCATTATTTTCGCTTGTGTCAACACAGTCAATGGATTGTTTTTTTTTCTCGAATCCGTTACGGTCACTCCTGATGTTTCCCTCCGAGGCGTGCCGGATGTTTCGCGTTTCGGCAAGGAAATGCGAACCGTTTCTCTTCGTTACCATTATGCACGAGGGGCGTTGGTTGTCTTCGTGGTCGTCATCGTCGTCGAGGTACTTATACCTAGGTAGGTCTTTGATACCGGGCACTTTGAGATAGTTTTTTTTACAGTGTAGTGAACACACGGTTGTCGCTCTCTCGTAACTGGTTTAAATTCGATTCTAACTTTCGTTTTTCTTAGATGGAAGATACAGAGATTAGTTCATTTAGATTCTCGCCAAACGAAGCGAAGGCGGCGCAACTCTGCTAGCAATAAGTAAACAACGAGTCAACGAGGCGGTATGACGATTTAGAATATTGATGCTAAAACAGGAAAAGCCCGAATATTTTTCTTGTATAATATCATAGTAAGCGATTTTCGAGCTGCTTGATAACGTTACTATTGATTGCAGAAGTAAACAAATAAAACTAAATAAACTTAACATACGAGCGGGTGAGCTTAGCAACACGTGACAGTAACCGTAGCGGCAGAAATTGTCATCAAAATGGTGGTTGCAACTTCAAAAATTGAAACTTTACGTGTAAGCTGACAGCGCAACTGAGGTAAAACTAGTTCTGTTAGGTAAACGCAGTGAAAAAGATACCAATCCGTGTTTGTCATCTAAAGTAGGTTGTGTGAATTAGTCCTAGCGATACAGAAGTTAACTAAACGATTTCCCAAAAGGTGAAGCGCGTTTAGGTGAGTAGGTCTACGGTGGCTTGTCTAAAGGGTCGCTTTTTTTTAATTTTTTTACTATTTAAAACTGGTCAGGCGTGTTGCGTGTTTGAGCGTAGCTTCCAAACGTTCTGAACTCTTAGTTACGACCAACCAGAGACAGAATTTCGATTACTTGGAATGCTTGGAATTACTTCAACGTGAGGCGTGGTGAGTGTACTGGTTGGTACTGTGTACGGGTGAAGCATTCTTTTTACAGATTTTACTCTGTGTGAGTGGGTGTTGGGTGCTTGGAAATGAAGGAGCAATGCATTACTGACAGAAACACTGCGGTGGCCGTTGGTTGGTCGGACAAACCGAATTCTGGCGCTGGTCTTTTTACAATTGCCAACGGCCACCAAGCGTCTCCATCGTGTGTCTCTTTGTGTGTGTTTGTGTGTGAAGTGTGTGAGTGTGGGTGTCCGTTGGTGGGGGGTGGTTTTTCGTGTTAGTGTAAACAACTATCATTCAGGAAATCAAGAAGATAAACTAGCAGAAATAATCATACCCAGTAGTCAGACATCGGTTTCGATACTAACGGCTAATGCGCTATTGTGGCGTTGCTGTAAGTTATTATTCGTTCCACCGCCACCTCCGCCGCCACCACCGCCACCGCCGCCGACGCCACCGCCTCCGTTCGACGGTTGCTTACAGCAGTTTTGCTGCTGCTGCAATTGTTGTTTATCGGTAAGATGCGCTCCTAAAAATGGAACCATACGATTTTGTTCACCTAATAGGCCCGGCGTTGTCTCGACCCCGTCCTCCAGGTCCATCATGTCGGACGACGATTCGGACAACGAGTTGTTTTTCTTTAGATGTTGACCTAAATATGGATGGGATGGAGAGAAAGAATAAAAGTTGGTTTTTTATTAGATAGAAAGTAGAGAAGTATCTCGATGCAATTTTAAGATTAATGCTATTGCGAACGGATGGAATGATAGATATAAATTGTGGTTTATGTGCGTAATTAAATTGATTGAGAAAGTGCTTTATCATGTTGTTTGTTGACAATATCGAACTACGTTTTAACGAGATCAATATTACTCAGCTATCCATTTGAAACGTCCCATTTTCTATCGCTCGGACCCAATGGAAAAAAATGAAAGTAATAAAATTATTGCTCTGTAAAATATTATGACGGTAACCGATTCCACCTTGAACGGTAGAAGAACAGAATAGTGTGTTATTTTATTCTATTTTTTATTTGTTTAACGAAATTGTCTTCAGTGAAGAGGCGTATTTGAGTAATTCCTGTTGAAACCGGGCCACTACTGACATGAAGCCTTCAAGCATTGAAACCATTGTATCTGATTGGTTGAAAAGGGTTAAAACATGAAAAGTACACTTTCAAAATCTCGCAACCATCATCTCATCACCACACACCACTTCCATTGCGCCGCCGTCGGTAATCACTGTCCGTGTGAGGCGAACGTTATTTTCTGCGGAACCTCTTTTTACCAAATATTTGGTTTCTGACGCATTGATTTGAAATCCAATCTAGCACAGCTCGCGGAATACGAAAGGACTCCAGAGTGCTTCCGCAACATTTGCTTTAGAGTAGCTTTGATCAGTTGCGCTAGTTTGTCCAGAAAATTGTAAATTATCGGCCACAGCTGTGTGCGCTCGACTGTATCCTACTTACTTACTTATTTGACCTAATGTCTAACGACAAGGCCTGCGCAGTATAATATCTCCATCTGTTTCGGTTCATGGCAACTGATCTCCAGTTCCGCGGGCACCCAGTGCTCGTCAGATCTCGCTCCACCTGGTCTTGCCACCTCGCTCGCTGTGCCCCTCTTCGTCTTGTTCCTACCGGATTTGATGCGAAAACCATTTTTTCAGGATAGTTGTCCGGCATTCTAGCAACATGTCCTGCCCAACGTACCGAGCTTTAACCATTTTTTGAATACTTAGTTCGCCGTTGAGACGCGCGAGCTCGTGGTTCATTCTTCGCCTGCAAACACCGTTCTCTTGCGCTCCGCCAAAGATGGTTCTTAGCACCCGCCGTTCGAAAACTCCGAGTGCTCATAGGTCCTCCTCTAGCAATGTCCACGTTTCATGTCCGTAGAGGACAACCGGTCTAATTAGCGTTTTGTACAGTGTGCACTTTGTGCGGGGGTTCAGATTGCTCGACCGCAAGTGTTTGTGGAGTCCGTAGTAGGCCCGACTTCCGCTGATAATACGTCTTTTAATCTCACGGCTGGAATTGTTGTCCTCTGTTGCCAGTGAGCCAAGGTATACGAACTCGTCGACTGCCTCGAACTCATCCCCATCGATTATCACGGTACTGTCCAAGCGGGCCCTGTCGTGCTCGGTCCCGCCCGCCAGCATATACTTCGTTTTAGACGTATTTATCTTCATTCCAATCTTCTCTGCTTCGCGTTTTAGTCTGGTGTACTGATCTTGCACCGCCTTAAATATTCTGCCGACAGCATCCACGTCGTCAGCAAAGCAGATAAATTGACTGGATTTATTGAAAATCGTGCCCCGCATTTCGATCGCCTAGCTCGTCTTATAACACCTTCAAGCGCAATGTTGAATAGCAGGCAGGAAATACAATCTCCTTGTCGAAGTCCCCTGCGAGATTCGAATGGGTCCGATAATCCACCCGGGATTCTCACACAGCACTGGATCCCATCCATCGTAGCCATGATAAGTCTAGTGAGCTTACCCGGAAAGCCGTTTTCGTCCAAAATTTTCCATAGCTCTTGTCGGTTTATGCTATCATATGCGGCTTTGAAATCGATGAACAGGTGGTGCGTGGGGACTCGGAATTCGCGGCACTTCTGGAGGATCTGCCTCAGGGTGAAGATTTGGTCCGTTGTAGGACCGACCCTCCATTCCACACTTTCCAGAAATCTATTGGCTATTGGCGATAGTCAATGAAAAATGACTTGGGACAGCACTTTGTAGACGGCATTCAGGATAGTGATTGCTCGGTAGTTCTCACAATCCAGCTTATCACCTTTCTTGTAGATAGGGCAGATAACCCCGTTTTCCCACTCCTCCGGTAGTCATTCCGTATCCCAAATCTTGACAATCAGTTGATGCAGACAGCCGGCCAACTTGTCCGGGCCCATTTTGATAAGTTCCGCTCCAATGCCATCCTTTCCCGCTGACTTCTTTAACTTCCCTTATCGATGGGGGTGGCACATCTTCGTTGCTTGCTACACCAATGTGGTCACTTCCTCCGCTATCATGGTCTTCCGCCTGCATGCCATTCAGGTGTTCATCGTCGTGCTGCTTCTACCTTTCGATCACCGCACGGTCGTCAATCAAGATACCTCCATCTTTATCTCTGCACATTTCGGCCCGCGGCACGAAGCCTTTGCGAGATCCGTTGAGTCTCTGATAGAACTTCCGTGTGTCGTGAAAGCGGTACAGCTGTCTGAGTTCTTCGCACTCCTTCTCCTCTTGGTGGCATTTCTTCTCCTTGAAAAGTCGGGGTTGCTGCCTCCGCTTCTGTTTGTATCACTCCACATTCTGTCGGGTGGCTCTATGCAGCATTTGTACCCGCGCTGCGTTCTTCTCAGCCAATATCTGCTGGCATTCCTCGTCAAACCATTCGTTACGTCGATTCGGTGCCACACGGCCTAGTACGTTCTCCGCTACGCTGTTAAAGTGTTTTTTCACGGCATTCCAACAGTTCTCAAGAGGGGCTTCATCCAGTTCACCCTCTTCCGGCAGCGCGGTTTCGAGAGATAACGCGTAGTTTTCGGCGACATCCGGTTGCTTCAGTCGCGCTAGATTATACCGTGGCGGGCGGCGGTATCGTATGTTGTTCACAACAGATAGTTTTTGACGTATCCTTACCATCACTAGGTAGTGATCCGAATCAATGTTTGCGCCCGGATAGGTTCTGACGTCGATAATGTCTGAAAAGTGCCGACCATCTATCAGAACGTGGTCGATTTGTGATTCTGTCTGGTTGGGTGATCTCCAGGTGTACCGATGGTAGAGGTTATGCTGGAAGAAGGTACTCCGTAAGGCCATGTTCTTGGAGGCCGCGAAGTCGACAAGTCTTAGGCCGTTTTCGTTCGTTTGCGGGTGAGCGCTGAACCGTCCAATTACCGGTTTGAATTCCTCCTCCTGATCAACCTCAGCATTACAGTCCCTGATGATAATTTTGACATCATGTCTTGGGCAGCGGTCATATTCACTGCGCGTAGAATTCGTCTTTGTCATCATCGGTACTTTCGAGGTGAGGGCTGTGCACGTTAATTATGCTTATATGGAAGAATCGGCCCTTGATTCTTAATCTGCACATTCGGGGGTTGATCGGCCACCACCCGATCACCCGCTTCTGCATCTCGCCCATCACTATAAAAGCTGTGCCCAGCTCGTGTGTATTGCCGCAGCTCTGGTAGATGGTATGACCATCTCTATACGTACGTACCGTCGTTCCTTTCCAGCATACCTCCTGCAGCGCTACGATGTCGAACTTGCGGCTCTTCACTTCTTTAGAAAGCGCGTGGGTACTTCCGAGGAAATTTAGAGACCGACAGTTCCATTTTCATAATTTCCAATCGTTAGTCCGTTTTCGTCGCCTGGGTCTTTGCCGATTGTTCCGATTAGAGTTATTATTATTACTTACGGAGTCCATTGCTTTGATTTTTTTTAGTGGTTCAGGCTTGCAAAGCCCGCAACCAATCCCACAGTATCGCCGGAAGGCCAACGTAGCTCGAAGGAGCCCTCCTCTCCTGTCAGCATACGACCTTGGTTTCCACCGGGGTTGGTTACCCGATCTCCACCGAGGTTGCTCGTATCCCGGCTGGTACCACGAGGAGGTAGGGGTAGGCGTTGCTAGGTAAGAGGCTGTAGACCACTGTGGGGTCTATTTTATGCCCAGTGCACAAGGCAAAGATGGTACGCATTATCAAGCCGTTTACCAGCCTTTCGACTGTATCGTATGCTGCCCTGAAATCCACGAAAATGTGGTGCGTAGACACGTTGTACTCCCGACGTCTCTGGAGAATTTGAAGGAGTATGAAAATTTGATCCGTAGTAGCACGGGTCCCTTAAAGTCCGCCTGATACTGCCCTACGAAATCTTTTGCTAATCCTAATATTAGACGACGTAAAAAAATCTGGAAGAGCGCCTTGTAGGCGTCGGTGTCTGCGGTGCGCTGTAATTACAGCAATCGAGTCGGTCGCCCTTTTTGTGGATGGGACAAATCATACCTTTGCTAGAGGTTCTTTGTCATTTTTGCATAGTTTTACCGAGATTCGATCCTTTCCGGCGGTTCTATTATTCTTCAGCTGACCGAATTCTCAGCGGATCACTTCAAATTCGAATCGGGAGCCGGCACGCTGTTATAGTTTGTAGACACTTCTAGGTTAACATCCGTTTCGTCTCCTTCTGTTATACCGTCATTAAGATGTCATCCATGAGCTGTTTGCACCTGTCGACCACCTCGCGTGCGTTTGTGATCAGGTTTTACTTATCTTCTCTACAACTATTAGGCTTCAGTGCGTGTCCATTACGAGATTGATTCACCTTCTCATAGATCTTGCGCGATCTTTTTTCCTCTCAATTCCTCTTTTTTTCCCCATCAAACCAGTCATTTGGTGCACTCGAGGTTTTTTTGCTTAGCTTCACGGTTACGGCCTCATTGACGGCCGAGTGCATCCGTCTTCGAGGGTCGAACCACCCAGCTCTACAGAAGAAGGTACAGCTTTATCCATCGTGCACGTGTAGTTAAATGATGACTCAAGCAACATTTTTGTTGCTTAACAGCTTATTAAACTATTGTACAGCTAATTCCCGTGGAACAAGTGCTTGATAAGCTATTATACAACAAAAATGTTACTTGGGGAGTAGAAATTCATGTAATTTGCGGTGCAACAAACAAAATATATAAGTTTATTATCTGGTAAAAAGTGTTCTCACACAAATGATAAGGAATGGAACGAGTTAATAATAACTTCTGTCGCTATCACTGTAACGTCAACCGAGTGGCAGGTGGAACTGTCACTGGAGAGCCTTGGTGGCAAATCTAGTTAAGGTGGCCAGTTGAACGAACACTCTCTTAACGTACATAATTCAGTAAATTTATAATTATAGCATTTTTCGTGTGTCTGAATTTTTTCGTGTCCAACCTGTTAAGTTTTTACGTGACTTTAGATTCAATTACCTTGATCTGACAGAACCAAATAGAATCACAGAATACAAAACAAATATAGTCGTTTTAACGTCTTAAGTAATTTGTACCATATCATCTAGAGGTACCGCCATCCGGAGTGAGATTGCGTCACGGGGGTGAGATTGTGCCACGAGGGTGAGATTGTGCCAAAAACCAAAAATGTTTATTTGTGAAAATTTATTATATCTATAGAAACTGGTGACCTAAATTCAAAATGATGATGAACATAACATATTTATTCATAACTTAGAATGGAACACAGATAATATTAGCAAACTATTTAACCTAACCAGGGTTTCAAAGTTCGCGATCAAAAATACTCGGAAATAACGCTTGTAAAAAATGTCCCGCATAAACCAACTCAAACAAGAAATCGCATCAACTTGCTATCTTGAAGGTATATAAACTAATCATTTACAATGTATTGAAAGGTTATTATGCGTTGGATAAATTTTGATTACGAAAATAATATTTTTCGAAACTTTGTACTTTTCGAGCTTCACAGGGGTGAGATTGTGCCAAGCCATAATGATCGATCCAATTTGTGGATTTCACATACACAACAAAAATACGCCACTATACATCAGCACACTCACATTCTTTACTATTGAGCACAATCTTTTGACAAACAGCATCATAGGTCTGTTAAATAATCTAAACAAATTTTTACTTTTTCTCTGGAAATTTCAGATACTTTGAATAAACACTCTAATATAAGACGAATATATTATACCGTGTATAAACTGCCAGTTTTAAGGACGGGGGAGGGGGTGAGATGGGCTACATGTTCTGCGGCCGCGGGTTCTCGAACGAAGTAATGGTTACTTTTGTTAAATGATCAAATAGGTATGCCCCCTTAGGATACACCCCTTCATATATCTCCCCCTTGTTAACCCTAGAAACGCTACTGGCCATATAAAGGCCTGTCCATTGACTACGAACTCATTTTTAGTTATTTCAGACCTCTCCGGGTTATTTTCGTTCATACTTTTTGTATAATGCGTTGTTTTTGGCCGACCCTCTGCCCCTAATAGTCCACTTAAGGGGGCATAGTACTTTTTCAATTTAAAAAAATCGAAATTTTTTTTATTGATTATTTCGAAAGATTAACATTTTGACCATATGTGTTTCAAGTTATTTCGATGAATTCCAAAAATTGACAAAGTTACAGCTATTTGTACCGCGCATGTCTGGAGCGATTACACAGCGAATAAAAACTTCAACGTCGTTTTTCTCGAAACCAGGTTTTGAAAGTCGGTACCATAAATATCTTAAGAACGGCTCAAGCAATTCTCATGATTCTTTTTTTGTTTCAAAGCCAACAAAATTATCTAGTGCTTGACCCATCCTTTTTTGATATTACAATTTTTGTATTTTTTAGAAATGTTTAAAGTCAATTTTTTCGACTAAAAACATTACTTTTATGTTTGAATGTCCGCCATTTTGTTATGCGTTCGAATTTTAAAAAAAGGATGGGTCAAACACGAGATAATTTAATTTTCTTTCATGTCGTTTTGGAATTTTTCAATTCGGATGAGGCCACCAGCTCCAATCCATGGTACCGCAAATCATGTTTTTTTCGAATGATCATGTTCAAGGAGCCGTAGGGGAGAGGGGAAGAAGTTCACATATGCAAACAAAATTGTAAATATTAGTATAAAATGCAATGTTTAGAATGCAAAAAACCCGAATCGATTCGCTTTTCGCGTTATCGAGAAAAAAATATTTGAAATAAGGCAAAAAATATGGTGTAAAAAGTACTATGCCCCCTTAATTCATGGACGGCCCCATGTGAACTACTTTATACTGATATTTATGTGTATTGTTTATAAACATGCTAATGTTCACTGTTTAGGTTTTTAGCCTAACTTTATGTTTTTGGCACAATGTCACCCCCTAGAAGGGGTGAGATTGCCCCAAGTTCAAGCACTTCCAGTAAAATTAGGTTTCAATGTAACTAAACCATCTCTACGATAGTTTTTAATTGAACAATTTAGTTTATATTGACAGGTTTGAAATCAACTTAGTTCCTAAATTGTGTGTATACTGAGCTAAAGAATAAAAATATATGGCTTTTTGGAACAATCTCGCCCCGGATAACGGTAATTGTTTTATGGCTTAATGAGATGATGATAAATCTTAAATTCGCTACAGCTGTTTCGTTCAAACGCAAGAGCAGCCTGCTGCTGGCTCGAGTGACCCAACAAGTGTCGGAGAGGACTGTTGTAAGACTTACCCAAAGTGCCAGGAAGATACGGACAGCTGGTGACGTGGTTGAAGTTCTGACTCTGCATCTCCTCCTGGTCCGTCTCGCGATGGTAGAAGTAATTGAAGTTGCTGACGATAACCGGCACCGGAAGGGCAATCGTAAGCACACCAGCAATCGCGCACAGTGATCCGACGATTTTGCCCCACACACCGACCGGTCTGTTTTGTTTTTTTTTGCGCGCGTAGGGAAATAGAAAAAAGAACACATGTTAGGACGGAAGAGTACCCTTAGCCGGTGACATTAGTTGCGCCTAGCGAGCGATCCATCCGGGCTCCAGCGAGGCCAAGTTGAGGTGGAGCTTGTGTGGTGGGAGCCAGGATGGTTCATCAAGGCTTCTTTTCATTCAAAAACGCTTAAAGTGCCGTGATAATGTGTGTACTTGCAAAAGAGCGAGCGCGAAATGGGTAAACCTGGAGGAGCAATGGCTCCCCCCGGTTGGAAAACGATAATGAATGCAGATGATGACGGTGGTGGTGGTGGATGGTGATGGATGGTGGTACGAGTGGTTGCTCCACCGCAAGTCATGAATGATTGAAGTATGAATTGACGACACAACAACGGCTAGATGGGATGACATTACACATGCAATTCATGCTTTCATGCACACACAAACACACATAAACACAAACACACACACACGCGCGAGAAATAGAGTCACTTGTAGCAGGAAGTGAGACAAAAAATCGGAAAGTGAGCATTTTATTCATCAGAAGGCTAGCAGCGAGCTGGAAAGTAGAGTAGAGTGGGCGTGTTGAAGTGCCAGTGAAACGAGACGAAACGGAACACAGTAAAGCATTGATTTTAAAATTAAAAGCACGAAAAAACATGCACTTTGATACAGTGTCATGCTAACCTCTGCTGGGGGGGGTTATTCTAGGGGTGGTGGGGGGCTTATGATTTACTGACAAACCAAGGGCATACGAACAAAAAATGAAAAAAAAATTGGAAACTAACAAAAACCAAACCATATGATTTGCTCAAAGGTGGCAAGCTGAAATGATTTAGAGCAGTGAAACTTAAAACAAACAAAAAGGAAGAGAAAAGTCCAATTTTCGAATCAGGATTAGAATGGAAATGAGGCGTTTCTTTTCACTCTGGACAACTTTTAGGTTAGTAAAATGGATTCGTTTTGCGTGCTCAAAATCGAATAATGGGAAAAGTTGTCTTCCAGTGATTTTGATGCGTGGCGTAAAAAAAACTTGGAATGCTGTAAAATGCTTAAATTTTTGAATTTTTCGTTTTGAAAATTTCGATCTCAACTTGCAGCCAATCAATTGCCGGATCGGATCGGATTTCTGGATGCAGTTGCTGGAAACTGCACCCCGGTAAGAATGAGTTTTATGGTGGTTCTATCTAAAATATGATGGAAAAATTCCCGATAAAAAAGTAAACGCTAGATCAAAGCAGTGCTTTTCGGATTGATTGCGTGTCAGTGTGCCAACTACCCTAGATGTGGAAAGAGAGAGAGAGAAACGGGAAATGTCACACGTTCGAGGGCGTCCAGCTGGCCTACTTGCTTGCAGTGTAGGCTGCTTTCCAGCGGTTTTTTAAACAGAAAAGTGTTACAATCTGGGCTACTTTGATCGGTTGTTTCGAGACTAAACACTACTGGGAATGATGATGATCGTCTAACACATCGTTTTGGATGGTGTTGTTTTTTTATGGGGAAACGGGGAAGACACTCAGGTTGGTTACGAGCGAAAGGTGGTGGTGTTGGTGGCAGTGGTGGTGGTGGGGATGGGATGAAAAGTGTCACATTTAACCGATTCGCTAGAAATAGACATCGCTTAACGCCGCTATCTACGAATTTTGCTTTGCACACCAGGGCGAGGGGTCGCAAAAAGAGCCAGGCCAATTTAAATCGCGAATCGCGAATTGTCGCATGAAACATGAGGCAAATATTGATGCATATGTAAAATGTAGAGAACAAGAGGCAGGCGAGAGAGAGAGAGCTGTACGGTTTGAATATAATATGTAAGAATGCATGTAATAAGAGTAAAAGAGCGAGAGAAAGGCGAAACAAGGGGGGTGTAGATGGCGCTAGTTAGCATAATATGCAAAAAACTGTGAGGCAAAATTATGAAACGATGTGTTTTTTTGGTTTGATTGTGTGGTACTATATTAGGAACAATGAAAAAAAAGTGATGGAAAGTGAGAGAGAGACAGAATGAGAGATTGAGCGAAACGTACGTCATGTCACCATATCCGACAGTAGTCATGGTAACCACAGCCCACCAAAATGCATCTGGTATGGACTTGAAGAATGAATTTTCGCTTCCCGCTTCCGCAAAATAAACAGCCGATGAGAAGAGCACAACGCCTAAAAAGCACCGTAGAAAGAGAGAAAGCAAAGGAAGCGACCGTTACTCAAAAAACATAATCTGGTTGCACTGCGCACGTAGTCCGAA